>NW_027115366.1:1236899-1237515 GCF_000696795.3 Halyomorpha halys | reverse complement strand
TATGAATAATTAAAGAAAAAACATTAGAAAATTTTCCCGAACAGGATAATCCGAGACCACCCAATCTTTCTGGATTGCATTACGACTTCCTTATTCCTAAAATTATATTCGTTATTCTCACTTCGAGAAACCTTTTAAAGAATTTTATAACAAGAGAAAAATAAAAATATTTTCTTTATGATTTTCGAAAAATTGCTATAGCGATAACTTCTACACGAGCCTAACAATGTACGTAATACTTTGGGCAGAAATTAGCTATAGTTGAAACTAATAGCTAAAGTTGCCATGGATACGAACCCTTATTCATGAATGAGCCATTGATAAATAAATATCGTATCCATGACAACTTTAGCCCATTTCTGTAGGGTGGTGTGTGAAAGTTGTCTGCAACGCACACCGGACCAGATTTTTCTTTCTATCATGGAATTTTGGCCGAATTTTAAAATATCGTCAACATGATAATTTTTTTATATTTATTTTTGCATACAAATTTTTTTATTAATTGATAAATATTACAATCTGCCACAACAGTGTTAGGCAATAAGTAATAGTCATAATTACATTGATACTTAAATAAAATAACATAAGAACAAAAATATATATAAAATAAATAAAA
>NW_027115366.1:1233894-1235964 GCF_000696795.3 Halyomorpha halys | reverse complement strand
AGTCACATTTACACTCTTATATTCAATATTTACACTATTGAACTGAGGATTCCTGAGCTCACTTTATCCCCCACGAATGAGAGGTAGAACAGAGCATTTTGAGATCCCAGTGCATCACCTCAATCATCAACCCCGGTTATGAGCCAGTGGAGGCTAAGCAAGTGCGCCAAAGCCGCAAACATTGCATACAAATTGTTTTTATTTTTCATTTTTTATATCATTTTAGTTTGACACCCTCGAAAAGAAAATCATTAATAGTTGAGAAAGATTTTATTTCATCCAATAAGTTCGTAGCAGAGGAAATTCCTGACAGAGTAAATTAAATCCCGTGTGGTCCAACATTTTTGTGTTTTTGTTTGTTGCTGATTTCATACTTTTTTTATTTTAATATGTTCATTGACAATTACAACTAAACATAATAATATATCTAGTTAATTTGATGTAAGATCTTAATGATATGGTACAGGTGTGTAGAGAAACTACTAGGCGCTTCGGAGGATTGTCAGGAAGCAAAGTTAGAATACATAGAAAGATTAAAGTAAATTATTGTACAGAATGAAAAATAAAGTAATGAAAGAAGTCTAACTTTGCTTCCTACTACATTTCTGTCAATCGTCCAAGGCGCTTGAAAAGAAGATGGCCTCGAGACCTTCTAATGTAAAAATGCTCTTATATTGCTACCAATGAGTAGTTTCCCTACACGCCTGTATCATATCATTTGTCGTTATCTTATTTTTTGCTCTTAGCCCTGATGAAGGCTAGAAATTCTGGCCGAAACGTTGGCACTATTAAATACGTTTTTAAAAACTTATTTGTGTTATTCTCTGACCGCACCACCAACCGCATCTTCTTCTCATATATATCATCCACGCTCAAATATCTTCTCATTATCATAAAAAGGTGCATACTTTTTTTAAATTAAACCTGGAATATCGTCTTATGTACTAACATCGGGGAAAATGAATAAGAAAAGACACATTGAAATAAATAATACAATTTTAGTTATTTATTATATGAAATATATGATATATTTGGGAGCGGGTGTCAGTGGTAAGGCACTGTGCTACTAACTCGAAGAATCCGGGTTTAAATCCGGCTGTGGCAGATAATTATTTTCTGTTTTATCCAGTAAAGGTATGTATATTGTATGTGGATTGTATGTTGTATATATGGATGTATATTATTATTAATGTTGTAAACAAAATCCTCGTCTCTATGGCAGTGTTGAGCAAAAAGTAATTGTAATTACTAATTAAAGTCAAATATAATTGTGTATTATAGGAAGATAGTCCGGGTGGCGGTCAATAAAGGTATCAAAATAGTAAAAGAAAGATATTTATTGTCAACCAACGTTTCGTCCCACATTACCGGACAATCAATCAAGGCTGTCTGATTGAAGAAGAGGTGACAAAATGAATCATGTACATTAAATAGCCCTGCAATTGGAAAAAATCATTGGTTAGCAACAGTTTTCTTCTACTATTTTGATACCTTTATTAATCCACACCCGGACTATCTTCCTACTTTCTACTTCATACGGTCAACTACCTTCTTCAAACAAAAATATAATTTTGAATACTTAATAATATAAATAAAATAAATAATTTAATTTCCTGATTTCAAATTTAAAGTATTAGTGATTGCAATGACATTTTGCCAACTTTGGCCCATAGTATTCCTTACTTTGCCATCTGAAATTTACCCCTATGTCCCTATACATATATGTTATTTTAAAACATGGTATTTTTATTTATTTTCAATACCTCTTTATTTTTCATTCAAATACAGAAATACAATAGAATATAATACACAGTTAAGACTTGGTATTTTTTTTATTTTCAAACTTCTTTATTTGTTTGTTTGGTTGTTTAGTGGCGCCAAACTTCATTGGTCATCAACGCCATTTATATTTTATTTAATTTTCGTTAAATTTTATTTATTTTTTGATTTGATTATTTTATTTATTTTTAATTTTTTTTTTATTATTTTATTTTTTTTTTCTTCCGATCAAGTTATATTTTTTCCAGTAAATTTTGTGATTTCAAAAACTGAAACACCAATTCTATTGCC
>NW_027115366.1:1232277-1233319 GCF_000696795.3 Halyomorpha halys | reverse complement strand
ATAAATTTACATGATATCTAATGAAATAGAGCAATATATAATGAAATGTGGTCCACTAAATGAACGAGAACAGAACAGAAGATAGGCATAGATCTTTAGTTTTTCCGATAGTGATAAATTTGATCAGTCATTTAAAAGATGAAGTAGTAATTTAAACTGTAAGGCTTATTCTTAAAAAATAAAGCTCAGTACTAATGATATCCTTTTTATAAATGTCTTCACAATTTCCGAGTTTGCTTGTAAGCTTAATTATGAATCAAAGGGACCCCATTGATAAAATCTCGATGACAGGACAGCAACCATCTGTAGATCTAGGAACCCTCGGCCAGACATGCACCAAACTTCCAGTAACAGTTCCAGGAACTCGCAGGGTCTCTGATTGTTTTTAGAAAGTTCCAGACAGTTTGTAAGACGGAGGGCACCTGGGCTGGCTGGATTAGTAGGATTGTCCTTTATCAACTTTTTAACAGCCCTTTTCCTGTCCTATCTCGCTATCACTGTTTTCAACCGCGGTGGCGCTAAGATTACGCGTGTTTGGAGCCGGTTTTTCGGGGTCTTTTTTTTTTTTTGGAAAATGTTATAAAATAAAAAAAAAAAATAATCTAAATGAATAAATAGACCTTCTGAGCGTTGGAATGTTTGTTTCAATGAACTAGCCACATGGAGGTACCTTAGTCCAGAGTCATATCTTGTTGCCTAAGTAGAAAGTGTGTTTGCCGACCCCCTCTTCTTCCAACTAAGGATAAAGGAGCTGAAATGGGAACTATGTTAATCTTGCTGGAAGAGTAACAATAAGAAAAAGAAGATGGTCCGTGTGCGGTAAAAATAACTCAAATAGTAAATAAACTATCATGAGCCAACGTTTCGCCCTAGCCCCACTTTGCAGAACTTCATCAGGGTTAATAAAAGATACAAACCACTAAAATTATTAGTTGTTGTTGTTGATTGTTGCTTAAAGGCGTAAAACCCTCTGGTCATCAACGCCTATGGGATGATAAAGTAAAAAAATGATAAAATTAATAAAAAATGGAAAAATAAAAAA
>NW_027115366.1:1223136-1230985 GCF_000696795.3 Halyomorpha halys | reverse complement strand
TTTATTTATTTTTTTATTTTTCTATACTTACTGTGGTTGTTATCTTGCCCTGATCAATTATTTAGCCCTGAAGAAGGCTAGAAACTCTAGCCGAAACGTTGGCACATTAAAATAAGTTAATCGTACTTATTTGTGTTTTTCATTGACCGCACCCCCAACCATCTTCTCCTCATTTCTATGTATTTTTATTGAATTTCTCTTCCTTATTATGTATATTATTTTATTTATAATCTTAACACTTTCTTGAGACTGGTTAATATTGTTTAAATGAACACTCGCCTCAAAACATTTTTATTACATTTATAAGCCCGACGTTTCGGCCTATTCGGCCATCCTCAAGGATAACCTTAATACAATTTTAGAACCAAAACACTTAAAAAACTACTTCATGCAGGCTATACTGCCCAAGTCATTTCTATCAGTACTCAAATTGCCCTAATTAGTCAATTTTTAATTTAATGTGAAAAAATGACTAATTAGGGTCATTTGAGGACTGATAGAAATGATCTGGGCAGAATAGCCTGCATGAAGTAGTTTTTAAAATGTTTTGTTTCTAAAATTGTACTAAGGGTATCCTTGAGGATGGCCGAATTGCCCGAAACGTCGGACTTATAAATGTAATAAAAATATTTTGAGACTAAAATGGATAATATTTTATTTTAATGTATATTATCATTTAATGTCTACCTATACCTAATACCTAAAATATTTACTTGTATTTCCGAATATTATCTTACTTCCCCCACTCCCCTACTCTGTTGATACCTCGCATCCGCCTTTAGTCCATTCATTAGATTTCCGCCATTCAGAAAGGCAGGTGTCCTATTTTGCTCATTATTTTTCTTTTTTTCTTGACATTTATTTTATTCTTATATTTTATTATTATCTTAGTGTGTACTGTTTCTCTTTTATCTACTTTTTTATTCGATATTATTACCATTTTCATTAGTTGTCTAATACTTTTTTTTCTCATTCTTTTTGATTTATACTTTCTATTATAAATAGATCTTATTTTTATTTTCTTTAATTTTTTTCATTTTTATATAAATTTTTAAATCATTTTTAGCTATGTCTTAGTTTATTTTTACTTAATGTTATCTTATTCTCTTACTCTGTTACATGATTTTAGTCGATTGTATCTTTTTTAGCCCTGATAAAGCCCTGGAAAGTCGGGCGAAATGTTAACTCATAATAGTTTTTTTACTATTTGAGTTATTTTGACCTCATCCGGACCATCTTCTATTTATAAATACTTCTATTTATTTATTCACACCTTTCCCTAGTTTTGTGAGCAAGACAAATGTTAGTTATAGTTCCATGTTACACAAGTATACGTATTATCAAGTTCTTGTCTTCTTCTTTTGCGCGTCCTTTGTCCGATGGCCTTCCAGGAAGGAAGAGGTCCTTTAACCCTAGATTGAGGTGGGATAGGCACCCGTTCACAAACTTTTTGTGTAACTATCTAAGTAAGGGAAATCATTGACCATAAGGATGACGAGTGCAGATTTTCCGCAGTTAAATCCTTGACTAAGACGGTCAATTATATGCTCAGTATTCTCTAGTAGGGCATAGTGGGTCCATGTCTACCAAAGAACCAAATAGTAAACAGCTTGCGGTCTCAGCCTTAAATTTTTTATGTTATTCTTGGCTTTTTTTAACTTTAGTTCTAAAGGTTTCAATAAAGTTCCTTCGTACTTACTTCATGATCTGCAAATAGCCGATAAATATGATATAATATATATAGCCGATAAATATGATATAATATAAAATATTGTATTGATTGAGATTGCGGTCAATAAATGTACAGAATAATAACAAAACTATTTAACGGTAACCAACGTTTCGGACAACTTTGCAGGACAAAATGAAAACAAAATACAAACATAGTAAGATGTGACGAGAGAATTAGAATGCATATAAATAGTTAGAATGAAATTATACAAAAAAGATAGAGACAAATTGAGCTAAGAAAATATAGAGTACTAATTAGCAAGTATAGTCTTGTGTGGTAGAAATGTTTCATTATGGTTACAGTAGGGGTATTCATGATCTTTGGTTTAACATGTTAAAGCGTGTTAAATGGAAAAACTCATGTTAAATCGAAAAAAAAATGCCTTCTTTTACCATGGTAAAACGAAATAACATTTAACATGGCTGAGAGTCTGTTACTTGGTCTGTTAAATGGAGAATGACGTCACAGAATAGACCAGTTGAGATCGCCGCCATTTTTGTTGTTGTGACAGCTTAGTTTTTTCGTGTGTTTGTGGTATTCATATCCCTGTTATTAAACCAGAATGGATAATTTTAATGATACATTTGAGAAAAAAAACAGTAAAAAAAACAATGTAATTTCATTCTACTATCTAAAAATTTGTAAACGCTCGCCAGATAAAAATATAGTGAGATTTAAAAATCTCACTATATGAACCATGTAATTATTCTTAGGGGACGTATGTCCCAGAATAAAGTTATTTTTTCATTTCATTTCATAAGCTAAACTTTCACACAAATTCCACTTTTCACTCACTTTAGGCATGTTGTAATTAATTACTTAAATCAAAACTGAAGTAAACAATAACATGAGGGTCTGGAAGGAAGGTTATAAGCATAAAGGCTTATACAACAAGTTGCTGAGAAAATCCGCTAGGGGCTCTTATGCATTTAACGTTTAACATGACTTCAAATAGGGCTGCTCACAATCCTATAGTTATAACATTTAACATGGTAAAACATTTTACATTTAACACAACATCATGAATACCCCTAATATAACAGTCGCGGTCTTGAGGTGATTTCCATTTGGCTAGTCTTTTTTTTTGCGCAGGGATGGTGAGAAATGTGTTTCCTATCATCCAATCTGCCCTGAGGATACCTGAAACGGCGAAACGTTGATTGCTAGGTTACGTCTTATTTATTAATTGTTTTATTTATTTTTTTCATTTTATTTTATTTTAAATATTTTTTCTTGATTAAATTTTTTATTTATTTTAAGCAATTATTATTTATTAGTTGTTTTATTTTAATTAGTTTTTAATTGTTTCATTTATTTTATATTTAGCACTTATTATAAGGATTTATTGTTTGTTAATTGTTTTATTTTATTTAAAGCATGTATTATTTATAAGTCGTTTTATTTATTTTAAGAATTTACTATTTCATTTATATTATATAGTTCTAAGCATTTATTATTCATTGGTTGCTTCTTATTTTATTTTATTAAGGAGACTTGAGATCTTCCTATTATATCCTAAAAGTAATTAATGTCTAATTTTTTTTTTGATAGATTTTATTAACCAATTAATTTATGCTATAAAGAAAATATACTGAAAATATTTTACAATATCAAAATTTACTTTCTTTATAGGAAAAATTAATTAACTAATAAAAACTAGCAAAAAAAAAAAAAAGAGACAAAAATTACTTTTAGCATATAAAAAGAAGATCCCAAGCCTCTCAAATTGTGACAAATAAGTGACCAAATAATAAATAATAAATGCTTACAATAAAGTAAAAGAAATTGAAACAATCAGTAAATAATAAATGTTTACAATAAAATAAATGAAATTGAAACAATCAATAAATAATAAATTCCTTATCCTATCAAGAAAGTATATTGAAAACATTTTACAATATCAAAATATACTTTCTTTATAGGATAAATTAAGATTACAAATCAGTGACCAACTAATAAATAATAAATGCTTACAATAAAGTAAAAAACAATTGAATTCCGAATTTTATTAAAATCAAATCATTCTATCTATCTATTATTTTATTGAATGAATTGATTTTGAAAAAAATGTGAATTTATCGTTAAAAAAAAACCTATAATATGCCTAATATTAATTTTTCGCCTTTCCAATGTAGGAATATAGCGCTCCCTAAAATTTGGCGCCTGGGGCCCCCTTTACCACCCCTCAACACAGTTCTATTTGGTATGGCAGAGGGGTGAGAGAAGATATTTAAAAACGTCACGAATTAGGCCACCTTAATTTTGATATTCGTTCTTTTGTTCATAACTAAAATCAACATGATTTTATGTACTTCTACTTTTTCTAAAACATTTTTTGCCGCTCTTTTTAAATTAATAGTGATTTATTGTCATTATTAATTTACTATTAATATTATACATTATTAATTAAATTAATAATGATTTATTATCTTACCCATGTAGCAGTTTAATTCCTGAATAGGAGTATTTGAGGCTTCGAATGATGTATAGAATACAGGAATCCGAGATATGAGAGGGTAAAAGTATTTTAATTGACGCTGAATCAATTTCGCTAAACTAACATTATTAACTTTCATGTTTGTTCACAGTGAATCACTATTCGTAGGTCCATAATAGATATGTATGAATAACTTTACGAAATAGATTATGAACAAAATTGGTCCTACGGGCCGGATAGGGGACCATTCTGTTAATCGATAGAGGCCGTTATAGCTTATTGGCGTGAAGTCAATGCCAGTCTTCATAACTACCAGTCAATTGATTTCTGAACGGAGGGGCGATATTGTTTTCAATAAGTTACTGCACCCTGTGTCATTGACTACAGGATATTGGCATCCGCTACTGTAACTCTCCCGTGCCCAATGGTTCAATCCCGTCCCGAGACACGGACTCCCCGCGAGCCGACTGCCACGCGATTCCATCAATGGCATTCCTTTTAATTACGTTGTTTAGTCTGTGCGCGTGGACAATGCGGAGCGCTATGGAGGTGCACGAACATTACCCCCTCCAGCGTGTTTAGGCTGAGTCCCTCCCCCCCTCCGGTCTATAAACTGAGGAATGTCCCAGGTGCTTCTTCCTCCACGGCCACTTGTTCCGACGTTCAATGACATTCTTGTCACTGCAATCATTGTTGTGGAAAATCCTTCTCATTGAGAGTGTTCGATGGATAAGGGGCATCGCAGATCATCGTGAAGTATCCTGTCTCTATAACAATAGAGAAAAAGATAAGAGGATATTCGAGACGCTGCATTATGCAGCAATTTACAAGATGTAGGAACTATATTGGATATAAATTTTTTTACAAATTGATTTATTGTGATTTTTAGAACTGTACAAAAAAAAAATACAATGAGTAAATATTTGGAATGTTTCAAACACTTTAAAACCTTGAGGAGGAACCACCCAATGGTGGTACTTCAAACATTAATTTAAATTAGAAGATCCCATGCCATTTTCTTTTCAGACGCCTCGGATGATTATCAAGGATTGTTAAGGATGAGAGATTTGAACTAATGGGTTAGAATAGATAAGGAGTTTGGAACGAAAAGACGCATTTCGGGCCAAATCTGCAACGAATGGGATGTTGAGGTCTTTGTGGATGAGTTTATTTGTGACGTAATAAGGAGCATCGTAGGATTTTGGATACGGGAGGACTTTGATAGTAAACTATCAGCGCTCAATTCCGTATGTCCAATTGGTCTGATTATCATAGTACATAATAATTTTTGTAGAGAAAGTGAAGGGATGTAAATTTTAAATATATTTCTATAGAACTATATATATAGAGCTCTGAAAACATTTCTAGAGGAAAAGATCTCTAGGCCCTCTTCTTTTCAGACGCGAGGGGGAAACGGAAGGGAAGATTCGCTTCTTATTATTTTTTGACATACTGGAAGATTATTGATTGACCGTCTGTATAGATGAATGAAATATGGTCCGGGTGCGGTCAAAAAAACTCAAATATTAAATGGTTATACTATTTTTTTTTTTTACCACACCCGGACCATATTCCATTCACTTATTATTTTTGTATTATGATCTCCCTGAAAGATTGTAATGTCGTTATAAGTGAATATCTCCAAGGTAAGATAACAAAGCCTCCATCGGAAGGTGGGAGAATATTTGGAGATATGTATTACTGAATCTCAAGCGTATTTTAACAATAATTACATATAATTAGCAGTCGTGAGGTAATAATTAAATATTAACATTAAATTGCTGTTGCAAAAAATAGTTTGTACCAATCAAGTTGCCTTTCGAAATATAATTTCAAAGAGAAACTAATATCAGTTATCTACTACTAAAATAGAATCATATATTTAACTATGTAGATATCTTGATAGAAAGAGTTGAAACATTTGATCTTGTAAGAATGCTATAATATAAAGGTAATTGATAACTACTCTCATTAGGTCCTCTGATAAATCCTGTTGGTTTTTTTTTTTAAATTTATTTATTGTTATTTACAACGGTATTTAAAATATATACAACATGTAAATTTCATGTTAGGTAAATAATGACATGATATAGGCAAGGAGAATCTACCCATTGATAAAAACTGTGAGTCTGCCAAGTATAGGTAGGGTTAATAAAAAATGGCGGCTATTTCAAAACCTTAAAAAACATTAATTTTTCATTCACAGCACTACATCTTAAAAACTAGCAACAACACTAGAAAATCTAAAAGAATATTACTTTAAGAGGTAATTTGCTGAAATATTAGCCCTAATAGAGCTATTTACGTCCAATAGTTCTCGAGATATAGCTTTTTAAAAAGCAACATTTCATAAAAATGTACTCAAAGATCAGTGGTTAGTTAATTTATTTTGAGAAATCTATATCTCAGGAACTATGTCACGTATAGATGTCTATCAGCACTCAAATTGAAGATAGCTTAATGTACTATAATGTAGTTTATGACCTTTATCTTCGTAGGAATAGTAGTTTTCATAATATTTCCTCAAATAAATTGTTTTATAGTTTTTTGAACTATAATGAAAAAAATTGATTTATGAAAAATTTTATTTCAGAAACCATAGGACGTACAGATGTCTGTTGCCAGCACTCAGAATAATTTTTTTTTTTTTTTTCATACCCTCCTATAATGATGTTATTGAATATCTGGCACATACATATAGGAGGTATGCTATATGTATATCTGGGTGTTAATGATACCTTGGATTGCCAGTATAAAGGAAATTTAACTTACTAAAAGTAGTTTATGACACATATCTTCGTAGGGAGTGTAGTTTTTATGATATTCACATATGAATGTAAATTTGGCTAATTAAAATTTGTCCGAACAGCTATAAATCAATTTTTTTTAGCAAATATCATGAAAACTACTACTGCTACAAAGATAAATGTAAGGAATTACTTAATAGTACATTAAACTAGCTTTGATTTGGGTGCTAATAGACATCTGTACGTCAGATGGTTTTTGTGATATACATTTTTCAATATAAATTCACTAACTACTGATCTTTCAGTACTTTCCGTACAACATTTTTATGTAAGTTTGCTTTTTAAAAAGCTATATCTCGAGAACTATTGGACGTAAATAGCTCTTTTAGAGCTACTATTTCAGCAAATTTACTCTTCTTTAAATAATGTTCTCTTAGATTTTCTAGTATTATTGGTAGTTTTTAAGATATAGAGCTCCGAATGAAAAATGAGTGTATTTTTAAGGTTTTTAAAGAGCCGCCATTTTTTATTCCCCCTACCTATACTTAGCAGACTCATCAGTTTTGACTAGTAATTATACATAGTTTTCATTAAAGTAATCAAAAATTGTGGTGAGATAACTGACTTTTTTCTTCCCGGTTATTGTGCTATAGAAAATTCTAGTATTTTTAAGATGTTGCAGTCAAAAAATAGTTTTCAATTATTTATTTTCCGACATTTCGTCCCACTTTGCTGGGCTTCATTAGGGTTAAAAAAGATACAAACCAACTAAAAATATGTTGACAATGTAAGATGATACGATGACAATAAACTCTTGTCCCTACGAAGGTAGGGTTAAAAATTGGGTAAAGATAAGTGTAGAATTATAAAAAAAAAATTTATATTTTCAGGTGTGTGGTTCTTATTTGTTCTTTATTTATTTATTATTATTAA
>NW_027115366.1:1208206-1223006 GCF_000696795.3 Halyomorpha halys | reverse complement strand
ATAGATATTTTCCTTTCTTGAGCATTACTTATTTTCTTTCTTTTACATTCCTTTATAGAGTACAATTTTTATTTATTATTTCTCTTATGTCTACTTTTCTATTTTTACATGTTATTACTTCTGTTCATTTTAAATGTAGTATTCTAAGTTTATTCTTTTTTATATTTACTTTTTTTTGTATATGTTAGGTTCATTTCTTTTTGTTCATTTTTATATAATGTTTTTAACTTATATATTTTAACCCCACCTTAGTTTACTTTATTGCTATCTTATTATCTTACATTGTCAACATATTTTTAGTTGTTTTCCATCTTTTTTAGTTCTGATGAAAAGCTCTGAAAAATGGGCCGGAACTTCGGCAAATAAGTAATTGAAAACATTTTTCAGCATACTCCCGACTATCTCCTTCAAAAAAAGAATTTCTTTACTTTGACAATATTTTTATTTCCCTTGATTAACAGAATTTTATTTGCAGTAAATTCCCCGAAAAATGAGAAGTCAAGACAGAAATGTTCATTGAATTTTTTTATAACCAGATATGGTATGACTGACGTATAACCTTAATTTTCATTTGCAACTCCTACGATTACAAATAAGAAAACTGAAAAAAAATTAAATTAATTATCATGTAATTATATTTGTTTAATTGAACACAGCCTGTTTTTTAAAATTAATTTGTTTATCATTTATTTTGACTAATTCTTACCTCTACAGTATTATATTTAATTTTTATTTATGCTATTACAAAATGCATAGTGTATCAATATTCCTACAATCTTTAAAAAAAAAAAAATATGAGATGATACGGATTGAACTTAGATTTTTATTATCCGAAGACTGGATTAAACCACAGGAACCAGGAGACCTCGGTTCTATTTGTGCTGAATAGAATAAGAGGATGGAATGTGGAAGAGTTCTCTGCTGACTCCAACTTGCACAGGACTCGATTCTGCAGTGAAAATGGACACCGTTGAGGAAGGACGAGTGTTTTAGTCCTGGCGATTGTACGCCGCATTTCTGTGACACGTGAGGATCCAAAGTGGAAATGTTTAAACAGTTTCCATATCGGGTAATCTAATTTCTATGAAAGTGCTCATAATATATATTATTATTAAATAAAATAATATATGTAACCAAAAAAATAGTTATGTTCATTCATATTTTTGATTTTTTTTACTAAATTTTTTCCTAATACTTTCTGTAATCCGAACACCCCCTTTCAGTAATTAATTCGGATTATCGAGATTACACTGTAGTTTTATTTTGTTAATTTTATTTATTTTTCGGTTTATATACATATACATAGAGATTTTATTATTATTTTATAATTTTGGTCTAAATATGATCATTTATCACAATTAATTATTGTCCAAGTAGTGATAGATTGTAGTATTTATCAATACTAAATAAATATTATAAAGAAAATATCAAAAACGATTTACATATTTTACCAGCAAATATGACTTAAAACACTTTTTTAACTAAAAATTAATAATAATTCACTTTAAATTTTATACAACTGTTTAGCTTAAAATACCTTTTCATATTTTTCAAAAACCCTTTTTCTAATTATATTGTTTACAAATTTTATTTATAAACTTTTATTAATAACTTTCGAAGGTAACTTATAATAAATAAAAAAATAATTTTAAAAACGTACAAGGTTTTATTTATTAAAAAATTGTGACTTATTAATACTACTTACTATTCAGCATGATTGCTGTTTTTCCTTGAATAAAATAAAATTTGACTTATATATGATTTTTTCAATTTCTTGAGACTGTTATTTATTTTTTTAAATAAATCAAATGGTATCCTAGTTAAGTCTCAATACTCTTTATTTATCAGTAGTCCAACGTTTCGGCCAATTCGGCCATCCTCAAGGACAATCTTAAATATAAATTCTCACCTCATATCCAAATTTAAAAATGTTTTTATGTAGTTAATATAAAATTAAAAGTTTTAAAAATTAATGAAGTTGAGACGAAAAAAGGGTTTTAACTTATAATTAATGACCTGAGCAGAATAGCCAGTAAAGAATTTTTAAACTGGCATGTGGGGTATAAATTTATATTTAAGATTGTCCTTGAGGATGGCCAAATTGGCCAAAACGTTGGGCTGTTGACATAATAAAGAGTATTGAAACTTAAAAAGGATACCATTTGATTTATTTAAAAAATAAATAACAGTCTCAAGAAATTGAAAAAAATTATATATAAGTCAAATTTTATTTTATTCAAGAAAATAACAAGCTTCTTAGCTCAATTTGTCTCTATCTTTTTTGTGTAATTTCATTCTATCTATTTATATACATTCTAATTTTTCTCATCACATCTTACTATGTTTTCATTTTGTCCTGCAAAGTGGTCCGAAACGTTGCTTACCGTTAAATAAACGCCTGTTGAACAGATTCGATACTTAGGACTCCATCTTGACAAGAGACTTACTTGGAATCCACACACAAGACTGAAACGACAAGAAACTGCTCGTAGATTTCGATTGCTACAACACTTACTTGACAAACGCTCTAACCTTCTCATTCACTACAAAAAATTATTATACCCTACGATAATCAGACGAATTTGGACATATGGAATTGAGCTCCGGGGCTCCACTAAACCATCAAATTCCTCCCGTATCCAATCCTTACAATCCAAAATCCTATGTAAAATCCTTGATGCTTCTTATTACGTTACAAATAAACTCATCCACAAAGACCTTAACATCCCATTCGTTGCAGATTTGGTCCAGAACAGATATGTGTCTTTTCATTCCAAACTACTTACCCATCCTAACCCATTAGTTCTTAATCTCTCATCCTTAACAATCCTTGATAATCCTCCGAGGCGTCTGAAAAGAAGATGGCCACGGGACCTTTTAATTTAAATTAATGCTTGAAGTACAACCAATGGGTGGTTTCTTCCCACGATTTTCAAGTTTAAATGAAACATTCCACATATTTACTTATTGTATTTATTATTTTGCGCCGATGTAAAGTACATTTAATAAATTTAAAAAATAATAATAAATTTTGATATTTTTGGAAATGATTATATCTTCTGGATTAAAATTTTCCACAAAACCTAAAATCGAGGTACTAAATTGGGGGAGATAGTAATTCACAATAAATAATTTTTTTTTTAAACATGGAATTTTGTCATTTCCTCAAGTAAAAGAAATTTTGATATTTTGATTATGTCTACTAGATTAAAATACCCTTACGTATTTTCCACAAAAACTAATATCTAGATAAAAATTGTAAATTTATTTTTTAATTGTACAAGGTTTCATTTGCAATTTGTGGGTATTATGGATTATGTATGAAACCCGCCACTCCCACCCTCCATGGTAAGCCATTACATAAAATGAGTTCTGGAGGCCTCCTGGGATCCACTCAGCCTCTTATAATAATAAAAAATCTGGCGGTCGAGCGTGACCAAATTACCTCCTTGCACAACCGTTAGTCTAGTAACTATACTATACTATAGTAATTATTATTATTATTAAAAGGTTTCATTCTTTATCATTCAGCCTGATTGCTGTACTTTCAGCGAATGAACACAAGCCATTACGTCTGAAGGACAAGAATCTACTTTCACATAAAATATTTCTCTGATTCCGAAATTCTTGCTTTTTAAATGCTCTAATTATCCGAGTGGTGGAAAAAACAAAAAGGAATTCAAAGTATTTCCATAGTTAACGGTGAGTAGGGCATTGTTGTGGTCTAATTGAGGGAATTTTTTCTGACTAAAAAATGTTTGGAATTTTCATTGTGATTGATAATAATTCCCAGTCATTCAGAATGTTCCACTATATCAGTTTTTAAAAATATTCGACATTCAATTTAAGACGGTCCATTGTACTAAAAATATATAGATTTTATATTAAACAAATAATTACTTTTGTTTACCCGTCGTCGTAATGAGCAACCATGCATTATTCCCTAATAATATCCCATTTATTCCTGATCCACTACCTAGGACTAAATATGGAGAGATGACTGACACAAGACTAGAAAGACAGGAAAATGCACGTCGAATCCGACTATTACAGCACTTACTGGACAAACGGTCTGAACTTCCAATTACTTAGAAAAGATTTATTCACATTACCATAACATACTAAATAGGTCTTAGCCTATTTGTAGTTATACCTTTGGTTTAGTTTCATCAGTAATTTTTCTTAATTTGGTGTAGCTTCTGCTTTATTTAATATTTGTTTTACAAATCCTGCAATACCACATTCATAGGCGTGCCCAGAAGGGGACACCTACCCCCCTCTAGAAGTGGAAAAAATTATTAATTTAATAATGAATTAAAACTAATACACCACTAATATAATTTTCTTAAAATGTTGGTTTCATCTCTTTCGTGCTAAAATGTCACAACCTGATTGGCTATAGCTTACCCCACCACATCCCTTGAAGAAAGCCGTAAAAATTAGAAGATTAATAAAATAATAAAATAAATTCTATTAAATCACATTAACCCTTCAGTTCCCTTTAATAATACCCCACTTATTTATGTCGAACAGATCCGTTACTTAGGACTACATCTGGACAGACGGTTAACTAAGAATCCTCACACAAGACTGAAAGGGTAATGAAACTGCACGTCGATTTCGACTATTACAGCACTTACTAGACAAACGGTCTAAACTTCCAATCCATTACAAAAGACTGATCTACATGACTGTAATAAGGCCAAACTAGACATACAGAGTTGAGCTTTGGGGCTCCACTAAATCTTCGAATTCCTCTATATTCAATCCTTACAATTCAATATCCTAAGTTAATTTTGGTATTTTACTTATATATTTCATTAATTACATAAATTTTATTTTTAAATAATTATTATTAAATTAAAATATTAACCGAGCGCACTGGAACCTGCGCCCCAAACCCTATAGAACAAAAGAGATAACAACAACATTTAGAGAAACATAAAGTTGAAAAGGAATAGTAAACAAAAAAATCTGGAATTATACAAAATATTGAATTGAATCATAAATGATAAAAAATTGATAAATGATAATTGAATAGTAAAAAAAAATAAATTGATTGATAATCGTGGAATTAGATGGTAGTGGAATGAAAACAGTGAAAGATGAAATATAATATCATGTAGGTAAGAAGATATGTATAATATAAGATATGCAAGTAGTGTCTAAAAAACTGATAAATAAATTGAATCTACAAATTGAACAATATGACAGACAATGAAAAATTTAATATTATTTGTTCCTATGCAGCCTTTATCGACGAGGAGTTTCTTGTCTTTTCAGTCTTGTATGAGGATTCCATGTCAGTCGTTTGTCGAGATGTAGTCCTAAGTAACGGATCTGTTCGACAGGAATAAATGGGGTATTATTAAAGGATACTGTTGGGCAAGAGGTCATTCTTTGTTGAAGCATGTTAAAACGATATAACATATAACATGACTGAGAGTCTGCTAGTAGGTCTGTTAAATGGAGTATGACGTCACGAAACAGCTCAGCTTGTCACTGTTTTATTTGTTGTGTTAGGTTACTTACTTGTAGTTTGTGTTTTGGACTTTTAAAAAAATATAAATAGTTACCAAACTTTTACACTTCTACTTTTCACTTATTTTTGGCAAGTTGTTATAAACTACTGTAATCAAGACTTAGAAGTAAACAAGAAATGAAGTTTTGGAAGGAAAGGTTACTAAAAAAGTTGCTCAGAAAATCCGCTAGGAGCACTTATGCATTTACCATGACTTTAAATAGGGCTGCTCACAATGCTATACTTATATCATGAATATCCCTAATGTTTCACCAGAACCAGATACCGATCCTTCCATGATAAACTTCCTAACCATTCTTACTCCCTTGTTTCCAACATGTATACTGAAGCTTTCTAAATGTTGCCTGACAATTAATCTTAATATGTGAGCCATGTATTTATTCTTAGGGGACATTGGTCCCAGAATAAAATTTTATTTTTCATTCATTGGCCCAAAACAGATATGCGTATTTTTATTCCAAACTCCTTACCTATCCTAACCCATTAATTCTTAATCTTTCATCCTTAACAATCCCTGATAATCCTCTGAGGCGTCTGAAAAGAAGATGGCCACGGGACCTTCTATTTTAAATTAATGTTTGAAGTA
The DNA here is from genome assembly GCF_000696795.3 of Halyomorpha halys. Classification (NCBI taxonomy): domain Eukaryota; kingdom Metazoa; phylum Arthropoda; class Insecta; order Hemiptera; family Pentatomidae; genus Halyomorpha; species Halyomorpha halys. The sequence continues at coordinate 1,216,878 of NW_027115366.1, read as the reverse complement.
CAACCGATGGGTGGTTCCTTCCAAAGATTTTCAAGTGTATATGAAACATACAACATATTTACTTATTGTATTATTTTGTACAGTTGTAAATTACATTAAATAAATAAATAAAAAAATATTTTTCATTCATTCATTCATTCATTGTAAACGTGTTCAGTGCCGTTATTACTGGTTCTGATTAAATGCTATCGGTTGGATTAATGATATTTCATTCTGAAACAAGAAGATGAAATAGAATGTGATTTTTAATTATTATAAATTTATAATTAAGCGAGGATTTTGATTAATTGTACCATTGAGAAAGTTAATCCTATCAGTTTGCCTTATCAGCTCCAAGATTGTTACGTCACTGGAAGATTGTGGAGGATTTGTGTACTAAGGCCAGTCGTTCCCTAATCGTATTTATTTATCTTTAAACCTCTCCTGAGAAAAATATTATTTTGATTTTTATCATCGCTTAGCAACAATTTGCACTATCGAGAAACTATTTTAATAACAGCTCATAATCGGTAATGGAAATCACTATTTGCTTTACGTTATTTTAATTGAAAAATTTCCTATATTATTTATATAGGTTTGTATATATTGAGCTCATATTGATTCTAGCAGTTTTTAATATTATTATTCAATAAATAAATGAGATAAAAAACGATTAGTAATGGGCTTAAAGGGTTGAGGTTTGTGACTTCACTAAAACCATTAAATTCCTCTCTTATCCTTACAATCCAAAAACCTCCCTGAATCCTTAATGTTCCTTATAGTACAAGAGCTTAAAAGTAGAAAAAGGCAGTTATTTCACCCCAATTTTTATTACTGTTATGAAAACTTTGGTTACTCCAAGCTTGGAGCTTTGGGGCTCCACTAAACTTTCGAATTCCTCCCGAATCCAATCCTTACAATCCAAAATACTTAATGTTCCTTACTTTGTCGCATATCTAGTCATCCATCAGGACCTCAATGATCGATATGTTGTCGATTTGGACAGAACCAGATATCAATCCATCCATGATAAACTTCCCAACCACCGAAACCATTGTTTTTAACCTGGTTTCTTCTTCATTACCTGATAATCCTTCTAGGCATGTGAAAAGAAGATGGCCTCGAGATCTTTTCCTCTTAGTACAAGAGCCTAAAAGGAGAAAAGGCAGTTATTTCGTCCCAATTTTTATTACTGTAATGAAAACTTTGTATAATTACTGGTCTAAATTGATGAGTCTGCCAAGTATAGGTAGGGGTAATAAAAAATGGCGGCTGTTTTAAAACCTTAAAAAAACATTAATTTTTCATTCGGAGCTCTATATCTTAAAAACTACCAACAACACTAGAAAATCTAAGAGAACGTTATTTAAAGTAGAGTAAATTTACTAAAATATTAGCCCTAATTGAACATTTTACGTTTAATAGTTCTCCAGATACAACTTTTTTACAAAAATGCTCTGAAAAAAAACAGCGAATTTATTTTGAGAAATCTATACCTCAAAAACTATTCGACATACAGATGTCTATTAGCACTCAAATCAAAATTAATGTAATATACTATAAATTAGTTTATAACGTTTATCTTCGTAGGAGTAGTAGTTTTCATGATATCTGATAAAAAAAAAATTGACAAAATTTTTATTTCTATTTGTTCTGACAAAACGTTTATACAAATATATCTCAAGAACTATAAGACGTACAGATGTCTGTCAATGCTCAAATCAGAGCTTATTTAATGTGCTATAAAGTAGTTTATTACACGTATTTTCGTAAGGGTAGTAGTTTTCATGAAATTCGGATATGAATACGAATTTTGTGCAATTAGCAAATTTCATGAAAACTATCATCCCTATGGAAGATGCGTGTAATAAACTACACATATCATATTAAACTAGCTTTAATTTTAGTGTTGGTAAATTGAAAATGGTAAACGGTAGACATATGTACGTCTATTGGGTTGAAATAACTACCTTTTTTTCACTCAGGTTCTTGTACTATTACTTTGTCACAACACAAATGTTCCCTATGTTGCCGATGTTTTTATTTGTAACAAAGCTAGAAGTTTGTTACGAATAAAATCATCTATAAGCACTGTATATATAATCTTTTCACTTTCTAGCGACTGGTTTTTATTGTTTAAATAAAATAATTTTTATCCAAGTTAAGTCTCAAAACGCTTTTTATTATTTCTTTAAAAGTCCAACGTTTCGGCCTAATCATAAATATTAATAATAAATAAATATTAATTTTACACCTCACACGTAATAATTTTTTTTTTAATATTTATTTATTGCTATTTACAACTGTACATTATAATACATTTAGTAAATCTGATCTAAGTTAAATTGGAGTGTTATAGGTGTGTAGAGAAACTACCCATTGGTAGCACTCTAATGACATTTTACATTAGCTGGTCTCGTGGCCATCTTCTTTTCATGCGCCTCGGAGGATTGTCAGGAATGGAAGAGGATGCAAGATTTGAAACTAGGGGGTTTGAGTGATTAGAGAGTTTATAATGGAAGGAGTGATATCTGGTTCGGGCTAGATCGGTTACATAGGGGACATTAAGGTCTCTATGTATGATTTTATTTGTGACAAAGTAAGGAACATTGAGTATTTTACGAAGGATTTTGGATTGTAAGGATTGAATACGTGAGGAATTCGAATGTTTAGTGGAGCCCCAAAGCACAACTCCATATGTCCAGATTGGCCTTATTACAGTCATGTAGATCAGTCTTTTGTAATGAGTTGGAAGTTTAGACCGTTTGTCTAGTAAGTGCTGGAATAGTCGAAATAGACATGCAGTTTCCTGCCTTTTCTATGTAATAATTAAAAAACTAATGCAGGCAATTTGTCCAGGTCATTATTTTCAATGAAAACTACTCTATTTTGTCATTTTCCTATAAATTTGAACATTAAAAATTTTTAATTACAGATTAACTTAATACTATTATCACTTTTTTTTTATTTTTAAATTTCATTGAAAATAGTGAACTAGGCAAGAATAGCCTGCAAACAATGTTTTAATTATTTGATGAGAGGTATATATTTATATTTATGATTGTCGAAAAGTTGGACTTTTAAAGAATAAAATACAAATTATTTTATTTGGACAATCCATAAGAACCTTTTTATTCAATGTTACCAATTTGGCCACAACCTGTTATCATCCCAACTAAACAACCCAAATCCACTTATTTCAAATCTTACTTCCTCTCCAAATCTTGATAATCCACCTGGGCGTCTGAATAGATAGCCTCGAAACCTTCTACTCTAGAAATGTTATTGGAGTTCTACCAATGGGTAGATTCTCAATAAGTCATATATCATGTCAGTGTAATATAACTCGTATAACGTATAAACGTATTTACTAGTTGCATATTTATTTAATGCAGTTATAAATTTCAATAATTGAATAAATGAATAAAAAGGTAGGTATGTGTGTAGGTAAAAGTTTTTACTATAAATACTACTTTATATTTTTATTTTTTCAAAAATATTTTTATTCGTCATATAAACGTACAAATAAGTGTTATATAATATTAGATTGCCTTGTACTGACTGAAATAATCAGGGTGGGCTTGATCGCAAAATTTCCAAAAAAAACTTTCTCCAAAGTACCCTTTTAAGGACTTTATATATTTTGAATTATGTTCGACATGTCAAAATCTCACAATTACAGATCATAACACAAAAAAAAAAAGGCCAACCCTTTTTATAATATTGAAAATTAGTATTTAATAGTTTCAATAGTCACTAAAAACTTAATTTTTCTAACCAAAATTATATTGGTCTACTTTACTGTAAGATCTTATATGTTTTAACTCTTTTTGATACAGTTAACTATCTTTTGTTCTTATAATACAAAACAAAAATCTATTGGTAACAATTATATACATCCAATAAAAAATGTCTATAATTATTTAAAATGTCTTTTTTTTCTTGGTTAAAATATTTTCTTGGTTAAAGTATCACCAAAAAACATTTCAATAAAATGGGTGATCCCATGTAAGTAGCCTTGGTTTTTGTTAGATCTTTTATGTTTAAACATATTTGATACAATAAACAATCTTTTTTTCTTATTATACCAAAAAAAATTCTATTGGTATGTAATAAAAATTATGTACATGCAATAAACAATGTCTCTAATTATTTAAAATATCTTTTTTTCTCGATTAAAATATTTTTGGAACTACTATCACCATCATAAAATAGGTCATCACACGTACGTAGCCTTGGTTTTTGTAAGTTCTTTCAAGTTTAAACTCATTTGATACAATAAACAATATTTTGATCTTAAGCTATACGAAAAAAATGTATTGGTATATAATAACAATTATATACATGCAATAAAAAAATCTATAATTGTTTAAAATATATTTTTTTCTCGGTTAAAATTAATTTTTTTCTAATATTTTTGGAACTACTATCACTATCATAAAATAGGTCATCACACGTACGTAGCCTTGGTTTTTGTAAGTTCTTTTAAGTTTAAACTCATTTGATACAATAAACAATATTTTATTCTTAATCTATACAAAAAATCTATTGCTATATAATAACAATTATATACAAGCAATAAAAAATGTTTCTAATTATTTAAAATATCTTTTTCCTCGGTTAAAAAATTTTTTGTCTAATATTTTTGGAACTACTATCATCATCATAAAATAGTTGATTCCACATGCGAAGTCTACGATTGAATTCTTAAAATAATTCGTAATTTCGAAATAACCCATATCAGTTACAGAAATGTTAGATGTAGTAATTTTCTAAATTGTTGGCATCTTTCAATATTAATAATATATAAGTTATAATTTTTTATTAAATTATTTATTCTTACGTATAAATACATTAGTTGATAATGAACCGATTATATGGGTAATTTCTCGTGGAAGAACAATAAGAAACAATCCGTTCTATTTTTTAGAATGTGAGATTAATAACGAAGAATTCTAATCCAAGTACTTTCCTGTCTCAATGTTACGTTCTCATGCAATCATTCTGTGACATTTTAATATCCCCATTAAATTCTGTAAACTTATATCCGGTTATCGAATAATTGATGTTACAATAGTATGACTCAATAAAAATAAAGATTTAACGAGAAATCAGATTTTTTACTTCGAATTCCATTGAATGCATGAGGCAATTTTTTTTTTAATGGTATATTTTTAAAATTGGTAAGGCACTGTGCTACAAACTCCAAGGACTCAGGTTTGAATCCGGCTGTGGCAGATAATTATTTTCTGTTTCATTGTAGCCGTGAGTCAGCTCTGTGGGTTCGATTGCTCCCGGTGTCCATCCAGTCTAAAGTTGGTACCCTTGATTGGTCAAAAAGGTTCTGAAACATTTATCACATTTAGTTACTGTATATATTTTTTAAAAACATTTGTAAATTTGAATAAATAAATATTTTTTTCATTCCAGTTTGTTTCTTATCTAAAAAAAAGTATAAATGAATAGAAATAATGCTTATAAATAAATATATATTATTTAAAAACAATATTTGATCCTTTTTCTCAACTTTATTCTTTTTAAAAACCTTCCAACGTTTCGACCACTTAGGTCATTTTCAAGGATACCTACAAACACTCCTTTTAATTATTTTTATAACAATTTCATTATTTCCTTCACTTACATACTGATTTCTTTACATACTGAAATCAGTATGTAAGTGAAGGAAATAATGAAATTGTTGTAAAAATAATTAAAAGGAGTGTTTGTAGGTATCCTTAAAAATGACCTAAGTGGTCGAAACGTTGGAAGGTTTTTGAAAAGAATAAAGTTGAGAAAAAGGATCAAATATTGTTTTTAAATAAACTAAACCACTCTCAAACAAGAATATATTAATAAAAATTAATCTAAATATATATTTTTTGCCTAATATTTTGTGATTATTAGGTTACTTATGGATTATAAGATACACAAATTTATCATATTTTGCTGTTATTTTTAACACTAATCATACCAAGACTTAATATATACCTATTTCTACCATAGCGGGTCAAATGACCCGACTTTATGTTTCATGCTTGAATGTATGAAATATGGATGTTAGGAAGGAAATAAAAATATAAATTAAATTTATTATAATTAAACAAAATAGTATGTTGAGCAATTTCTATTACAAAAGCAAAAAATAAAAACTTGTGCTCTTCCAGGTGTGCCACCTACTTGCATTTGTTGCCAAACAGATCCATCATTCGCAACATTTTGTTCATTTATTTCTACTTCACTTTCTTCCGAACTTGAGAGTAATCTTATTCTTTTTTGGCCACTACATACATTCACAATATTTTCCTCTTCATCGTCAGTATCTGTAGAATCAAACTCATTTTTATTTGCAACCAATATATCTTCATTTTCAGAAAATTCATCTTCTCTAATTTCTGAAAACTCTTCGCCAATATTATTTATATCTTCTAAGAACTTGTACTGTCTTGTTTGCTTCGACATTTTTCTGGGTAAAAAATGATTCGTATTACTATAGCTATCAAAATAAAATATAAGCTAGGTACTTACCGAGACTTTCAATTTTTGCCACTTTTTCTTACACTAAAAAGCTATTTTCAATCTAAAATTTGATATTTTCTTGAAATTATTCTGAGCTATTTTCGTTGAACTACTTTACGCAACAGTCTTTGGAAGAATGTGCAACTTACTGACTACAAATATGACTAGATAATCTCATAAAACAAAAAAATTCTCTCCGGGTCAAATGACCTGTTGTGGTAGATATCGGTATACAACAAGGATTACTCAGAATAAACAAAACAAAACAAAAATATTTTTATAACTGTAAATTAATTACTTAGAAAAAGTCATGAAGTCAAATGTGCAAACGCAATAAAATTATACGTGCATATTCAATGGAAAAGTTCAAAATGGGTCATTTGACCCGTTATGGTATGTTTAGTGTTAATGAAATAAGAAAACTATATTGCTTGGTTTATCAACTGCTTTTTTTGCTGTGCTAGAAACTCTAAGGACTCGGATTTGAATCCGGCTGTGGTAGATAACTATTTTCTGTTTCATTGTAGTCGTGAGTCAGCCCTGTGGGATTGAGAGCCCTCCGGGGTCCAAAGTCCGAATCACCTCCTTGCACAACTGTTAGTCTAGTAACAGTACATCCTTACAAAGTACTGCATCAGAGCCTTCAATCCTTTTTCTTCATTACCTAATAGTCCTCCTAGGCTTCTGAAAAGAATATGGTTTCGAGATCTTCTCCAATAGAAATGTTATGGGAGTTATATCGTTATGTAAATTCTCCACATGTCTGTATCAGGTCATTGTATAACTAACATCAAATTTACTTACTGTATATATTTTTAGTACAGTTGTAAGTGTCAATAAATAAATTACCAACAAAAATTTATGCTGCAATCCCATTACCATTTATTTATAAACCTATCCTTTATTTATTTCGTAAAAACAACTCAAACAGTCTGGTCTTATTTATATTTGATGTTCATTTGTTTTCTTAATTTAGACATTTGCGAATTTCTCTTCAACATGGCTGTTATAGATAGCTCCTTGGGTTTGTTTAATTAATTTGAAGGAGCTGTAACCCACTTTTCGATATGTTATTACTTAATGGAGAGATAAGGAATTCCCGCGGCTCCAAGCGATATCAGAGCTGAGACCTTTTATCTCAGAGTGCATTCCTTCTCCTCGCACTGTATATCCTGGGGCAGAAACTTTGCTGAGACTAGCGATTGATCGGTCGATATAGATATGTTATTTGTTTCTCTTCTTTTTATTGTAGAGTTGTGAAATAGTCTCTATGTTAGTTCTTCCTTTGATAGCTGCATCCTGGGGTTATCGCATGGCGGGATCGGAATTATTTTCATTTGACATTTTCGATTCTCGCTAAACAAAAAAAAAAAAAAAATAGTAAAGTTTCATTAAAAAATGTGAATGAAAAAAAAAATAAACGAAAAAATGATCAGGAAATGGATTATAGATCGTTTTGTTTTTACAATAGTTTTTAAATAATCCTTCACTATACCTGAAATTAATATTAAATTAGAGAAAAAAATAAATTTGATACGAATTTAATAATATAAGATTTAATTATATTTTTTGTCTAATATTCGTTGATCCAACTTACGTAACTCCTTGGTTTTCGTAAGATCTTATATGTTTAAACTCATTTGAACCAATAAATAGTCTTTTGCTCTTGCCTTGTTTTTACAATATTTTTTAAATCACACTTCGCGATGGCTTAAATTAATATTCAATTAGATAAAAAGAGATTAACTTGAAATCCACATACAAGACTAAAACGACAAGAAACTTCTCGTAGATTCCGATTGCTACAACACCTACTTGACATACGCCCTAAACTTCCCATTTACTAAAAAAAAATATTGTAGTAGAATTGATCTCTGTGGCTCTACCAAACCATCAAATTCCTCCCGCATCCAATCCTTACAATCCAAAATCCTTGATGCTCCTTATTACGTTAGAAATAAACTCATCCACAAAAACCTCAACATCCCACTCGTTGCAGATTTGGCCCAAAACAGATATACCTATTTTCATTCCAAACTCCTTACCCATCCCGACCCAATAATTCTTAATCTCTCATCCTTAACAATACCTGATAATCCTCCGAGGCGTCTGAAAAGAAGATGGCCACGGGACCTTCTAATTTAAATTAATGCTTGAAGTACCACCAATGGGTGGTT
>NW_027115366.1:1204553-1207451 GCF_000696795.3 Halyomorpha halys | reverse complement strand
AAAAAAAAAAAAAAAAAAAAAAAAAAAAAAAAAAAAAAAAACCTTTTTTCGCTACCAGATCTTAAATTGGTTGAACCTGCGCCTAGTTACGGACTAGATAAGTCTAGATACGGGCGTCCCTGTGTTTAGATTTTTCCCTGATTGCTTAGATTACATGCATATCGGAAAATAACCATTTGTAGAGATGTTACGCTGTTGAGTCTGGACGGCGAAGTGTCCTCCCCAAAGATATAGACAATTTTATAATTCACACCTATCTCTAATCTAGAGAGCCATATCTTAATATACCAGAGGCCCTCACGCGGTTAAAGACGGCCATGACCAGAAGTATTATTTATCGATATAGTCAATAATTAATTCAAACAATAAACCATTGTATAATTATTTGCAATGTTTGCGATATTTTATCAATGAGGAATAAAATGCGTAAGATTTGACCTATCTTATCCGGACAAGGCGAACTCTTCACTGCTACCAATCGGTGTCCTTAATTATTTGGAAAAAAAATGTATTAATTTGCCAGTTTACAAGTTTGCCAAACCTAAGCAAATTCGGGCATGGACAGGTGTGTGGATGGGTTATCTAGATTGGCTTGAATTTGCAGGGAGTAGATTTTTTGGGTACAAATCAGAGAACGCTTCTGGTGCATTCACCACTGTGTTCACTTAACCTTTAGTACAAGAGCCCAAGAGGAGACAAAAGACAGTGATGTCACCCCACTTTTTGATTACTTTAATGAAAGCTATGTATAATTACTAGCCAAAATTGATGAATCTGCCAATTATAGGTAGGAGGAATAAAAAATGGCGGCTGTTTCAAATCGATAAAAAAAAACTAATTTTTCATTCGGAGCTCTATACCTTAAAGAGTAAAAACAACACAAGAAACCTAAGATAACGTCATTTAAAGAAGAGTAAATTTGCTAAAATATGAGCCCTAATAGAGTTATTTATGTTAAATAGTTGTTCGGACAAATTTTCATTTGCCAAATTTATAATCATATGAGAATATCATAAAAAACCACTACCCCTACGAAGATAAGTGTCTTAAAATACTTTATAGTAAGTTAAATTTCCTTGATTTTGAGTGTTGGCAGACACTTGAGCGTCTTATGGGTCTAGAAATATATATTAAACATTTTATACGAACAACTAACATTTTGTGAGTTTATTTTGTCAAATATCATAAAAACTACTATTCCTACAAAGATAAACATAAATTAACTATTTTGTAGTAAATTTAACTAGCTTTAATTTGAGCGCTGGCAGACATCTGTACGTCCAATGGTTTCTGAAATAAAGTTTTTCATAAATCAAATTTATTGTCCGAACAACTATAAATCAATTTATTTGAGCAAATATCATGAAAACTACTATTCCTACTTTATTTATTATTTCTTTCCATAATTATAATTTTTAAATTATTAATAAACTCAAATTTTCATATTTCTTTGCATTATATAACTTTAAATTTTTATTTCCTTAATTATGTTATTTTATTACTCATATATACATTTTATTTTCCACTTCTTTCATCACTTTATTTTTATTAATTTCATTCTGTAAAATTATTTACTATGTGTCATTCTGTTTATATTTATTTTCTATGTATTCATTGGTATGTATCTTGTTCTTTGTTCTTAGCCCTGATGAAGGCTAGAAATTGTGGCCGAAACGTTGGTACTATTAAATAAATCCTTTTAAATTATATGTGTTATATTCTGACCGCACCCCCAACCTATATAGCTATTGTTGAAAGATATTGCCATATTGTTATTTCTAGTACGAAGGCGCGTCACTGCTGCTTTTAAATTTAGTGACACCTTAAAATTTCCTTTTGTCCCGTTTCATCCCGGTTGTTTATCCCTTCCAGGGTAGAAAAAAGTGACCTAGCCTACACTTGACGGTGGAAGGCAAGGTCCTGGGAATGGCTAAGAGGCATTAGCAATGACAGGAAATGGGGCCCTTTCCCTCAGGCGGCACCTGCGGTGGCTCCCAGAGGTCTAGGCCGGGTCAAAGAACAGCCACGATTAAGAAGGATATGGAGTACTGGAATCGACGCTCTCACTAACTGTTCTGGGGATCCAAGGTAACAGTTCTCCTTTATGAACCGCTTATGTATATGTATAAGGGCCCGCAGATGTTTCTCTGTATAACCAACTGTCAACAGCTTATATAAAATTGCTTTATACAAAGGAAAAAACACATTATAATTCATGATATTACATTTATGATAAATATTTAAAATATCATAATTATAACTGTGATATTTTGAAGCAATTAAAAAAAAGTTATAAAAATATTAAGGAGTTTTTATTAAATATTAGTATCTATTAAAATCCGTTATATCCAATTTTGAAAGATTATAGATTGGAGAAGTTTGTAAATGTTTTGAAGTAGCATGACCCTATGTCCCTTTCATACAGAACAAAAACCTAATGTTCCTCTAATGGTATTTAGGTGGCACACTAAAATTGTTCTACCTGTCAGGCAGTTCTTGTCTCAGGTAACAGTCAACGGTGCATTGTCTTGGGCATGCTGTGACGTACCGAACTCATCTTGGGAAAGGATTGGGGTACGTATCTATAAAAACTTATAGATAATTTATTATTTATATAAAGATAAAAAGAAGATCAAAAAACAAGATAACAACTATAATGAATAAAATGAATTACAGAATTATTAGAAAATAACTAACATTATAAATACATAATGTTCAAAGACATTTACAATCTAAGATAAAGGCTACATAGCAACAAATAATATTAAATCTTTCATTGTCTGTCATATTGTTCAATTTGTAGTTTCAATTTATTTATATTTTCAGTTTTTTAGACACTACTTGCATATCTTATATTATACATATCTTCTTACCTACATGATATTATATTTCATCTTT
>NW_027115366.1:1204148-1204503 GCF_000696795.3 Halyomorpha halys | reverse complement strand
TCTTCTTACCTACATGATATTATATTTCATCTTTCACTGTTTTCAATCTTTTTTTTTTTCTATTCAATTATCATTTATCAATTTTTTATCATTTATGATTCAATTCAATATTTTGTATAATTCCAGATTTTTTTGTTTACTATTCCTTTTCAACTTTATGTTTCTCTAAATGTTGTTGTTATCTCTTTTGTTCTATAGCCCTGATGAAGACCTGAAACTAAGGTCGAAACGTCGACATAAAATAAATATTAATCATAATCATTAATCTACGGTCAACTATCTACACCTCATTTTGAAAGATTATAACTGGAACATCTTATGTATATAAGTTCATTTTCTGTCATATTGTTCAATT
>NW_027115366.1:1198294-1203378 GCF_000696795.3 Halyomorpha halys | reverse complement strand
TCTATAGCCCTGATGAAGACCTGAAACTCAGGTCGAAACGTCGGCATAAAATAAATATAGTTTTGTTTATTTATGTTGTTCTTTGCTGACCGCACCCCCCGACAAACTTCTCCAATCATTAATCTACGGTCAACTATCTACACCTCATTTTGAAAGATTATAATTGGAACATCTTATGTAGATAAGTTAAAATTTTTATATAACATAGATATTAGAAAAAACTTTTTGACGGGGAAATTTTATGCTGATCTATACATTTTCCATTTGCCGCAAATACAAGACTTATAAAAATGTTTGGTAAACAAAGGAAGCAAACGTCCATAGAATTTTAAAATATGCAATCTTAAACGAGGATTAATTATTGTATCTGAAGATTGAGAAAATTGTTTAATTAATTAAAATACAGTGAGCACAAATATCTGTTGGCAGATTTTAAACTAGGCTAATTGAAACAAAAGTGTGAATACAGCACACGCGGCCACAAGCCAGAAGCCAACGTATACCAGCCAATCCAAATGGCCCATGTACTTGATTATTTGAGTAGTTTTTATTCTCACTGAAATATGCGAGGGGAAATCTGTTCTTCCTTTTTTCTGCAGCCTCGGCTGTTTCATTTGAGAGCCTGATTTCCTTCCGTATTCAATCCTTACAATCCGAAATCCTTCATAAAATCCTTGATGGTCCTTATTACGTTAATAGTTCACGAGATATAGCTTTTTAAAAAGCAAAATTTCATAAAAATGTTGTATGGGACGTACTAACAGATCAGTAGTTAGTAAAATTATTTTGAAAATTTTATATCTCAAAAACCATTTGACGTACAGATGTCTATTAGCACTAAAATTAAAGCTAGTTTAATGAGCTATAAAGTAGTTTATGATGTTTTTCTTCGTAGGAGTAATAGTTTACATGAAATTTTCTAAAATAAATTGATTTATAGTTGTTCGGACAAATTTTCATTTACCAAAATTATATTCGTATGTGGATATCATAATAAGTACTACCCCTACAAAGATAAGTGTCATAAGCTACTTTATAGTAAGTTAAATTTCCTTTATTTTTAGTGTTGGTAGACATATGTGCGTAGAGATATATTTTTCAAAATCCAACATTTTATTCGAACAACAGAAATTAACATTTTGTGAGTTTATTTTGTCTAATATCATAAGAACTACTAGTCCTACAAAGATACTCTTAGGTTTTCTAGTCTTAGTAGTTCTTAAGATATAGAGCTCCGAATGAAAAATTAGTATTTTTTAAGGTTTTAAAACAGCCGCCATTTTTTATTCCCCCTACCTATACTTGGCAGACTCATCAATTTTGACAAGTAATTATACATAATTTTCATTAAAGTAATAAAAAATTGGGGTGAGATAATTGCGATTTTTTCTTCCCGGCTCTTGTACTATCATTTCATGCCAAAATATTTATCCACCCAATTCCATTAGTTCTTAATCTCACACAGTCCTCCAAGACGTCTGAAAAGAAGATGGCCATGAGATCTTTTAATTTAAAGCAATGATTATATTCTGAAACATTTATCACATTTGCTTATTGTATTTTTTAAAATACATTTGTTCATTTTAATAAATAAATAATTTATTTTTTTATTCCAGTTTGTTTCTTATCAAAAAAAAATTATAAATTAATAGAAATAATTATTATCAATTTACACAATTTTGATCCTTTTTTCTCTCAACCTTTATTCTTTAATAAATCTCCAACGTTTCGGCCCTCAGGCCATTCTGAAGGAGACATAACTTTTTTTATTAATATCCTAATTTTAAAAATCCTTTTTTTACAACCAAATTTCTCTTCTTTCACCTATACTTATCACTTAAGGCTAAATGTACCGCTTAATGGGACGCACCAGAATTTACTTTTCAATTTACTCCTGAACGGATTAATGTTTAAAGAAGTAATGTTTATAAATAAATAAATTTTCATGCCCTAGTCTGTGATTATTAGTATTAGTATTTAAATAAGGAAAATATATTTTTTTTTTATCAACTTTTTTTTTTTACATTATTATTATTAATTATCTTTTTTTATTTCAGTATTAAACCATGTTTGAAGCAATTTATTAATTGTTCAGAGCTTTTATTTTCAAATTTATGCCTCTTCTTTCATCCGGACATGTTAGGAAAGGTGTTTATCAGTATCGTTGGGGAAGTTCGTTAAGCGGTTAAACCGGCTCTGATGTGACAAACAAAAGATTTTTTGTGCTTGGCAAAATATCGAAAAGGTTATGCAATGAAAAAAAATTACTCGAGTCCTTTCAAATGCTAACGCACTTCTTTCGTAAGTTATTAATTCTTTGATAAAGCACCAGAAGCCACACCTTTCATGCACACTAAGTCAAGTGGAGGTGTTGCTGACTAGTAGAAATTAGTGGAACTAAAGACCGGAGCTACTCATTTTTTATGTTTTCACAAAGAGCAATTTTAACTGAAAATGCTACTTCATTACTACAGGGCCCTGTTTCATAATAAAGTACAAACTAATACTATTAGTCTTGTCGATTTAACTTAATACAATTACATGACTTGTACAATAGTAACTTGTACTTTAGTACTTTTTAACTCCTGTAATATCACTAATAGTCCTCTCTCTATTATGAAAAAAAAAAGTATTAGTGTAATTAACACGTTGTTTCTATACTTGTATTTTATATTTTAAGAGAGTTTTTTTTATTCATTTATTTAATTTATTTTATTTTAGTATGTATGAGATCATTCATCAATATTACCTATTGCCCACTGTGTGTAATATCTATCAATATATAAAAAGTTTTAGTAAAATATTCAGTAATGATACTCCAGAGCCCAGGAAGTACATTAATTCTACAAATGAATTTTATTTTATTTTTAGAATTAGATAGATTATCAGTTCGTATGGTATTCATTGAAGGAAAATGGTCTAGGTTGTGTTCAAAAGTATAAAACCTATCCATTTGTATCGAAAGTTTCGTCCCACTTTCCAGGGTTTCATCAGGGCTGAATTGTGACTGACAGGGAATGATTTGTCAAAGGAAGCAACAAGCATCAGTATTCACACGCTTGTTTTGTGGACAAAATAATGATAGGTGAAATAAAAGGAAACAAAAATATCAACAAATAAGTGGTATGATAAAATCCATATAAACGGTTCTACATAACCAGTAAATCTAACATCCATTCTAGGTTTTTTATCAAATACTTGTTAATTTAATTACCCAAACATATAATGTATGATTCGTGCTGTCTTAATAAAAAATTAAATTGTTATAATTAATTAACAAGATTTACAAGAACAGAGTATTTACACCGAATTGATAGAATTTTAAAATATACAGTCTTGAAATGGAGTTAATTATTAAATCTAAAGGTTTGAGAAGTTTTTTAATTAATCGAAACACAAACACAAAGGGTACAAATATTTATTCGTTAGTAGTGAGAAAAAAACTTTATTAAAAACAACCAAGTTTTGCTGACTAAACTCATTGGGTTACTAGCTACAGAGCATACTTATTCGAATTTAGCATATACTTTTTTTTTTAATCTTCCAACACCAATTATTAGGAATTACAAGTAAACAATATATAATAATAGTATATCACTGTATATATAATCTTTATAATTTCTTGAGACAGGTTTTTATTTTTTAAATAAATTAATAGATATATATTTCTGTCTCAACACTCTTTATTACATCATCAACAATCCAACGTTTCGGCCAATTCGCCCATCCTCAAGGACATTCTTAAATATAAGTTCACAACTCACATCCAATTATTTTAAAAAACGTTTTGTAGACCATTCTATCCAAGTCATTAATTACAAGTCAAATTACCCTATTTTGTCACAATTTTATTCATTTTTAAACTTTTTTTTTTTTAGATCAAGACTGCATAGCTCACGCCTTCTATCGAAAAACTTAAAAATTAGAATTTACATAACTATTATCTTTCCTACTTTTCTTTATGGATGTAAGACATGGCCTCTTACACTAAGGGATGAACATCGTATTAGGGTTTTCGAAAATAAAGTATTGCGCATAATATTTGGACCGAAAAAGGATGAATTAACGGGAGAATTAAGAAGATTACACAACGCTGAATTAAGGGACCTACACCCGGTAAATATAATTCAAAGTTATAGCATTGCGGCGTATAAGGTTGTAGGGCTTAGTAACGAGCGGATCCCTAAAATGTCAATAAACACTGAACCGACGGGTAAACGTCCGAGGGGTAGACCGAAACGTAGATGGGAGGATTGCGTTAAAACTGATTTAGTGGAATTGGGTTTGGAGGGGCATCACTGAGGAATGTATGCTGAGAGCATGTATGTATGTATCGGCATCGAACTTTCGGGTTCGTTATGCCTTCGTTATTATTATTATTATTATATCAACTTAACACTATAAACTGGGATATGAACCTATATGATAGTGTTAAGTCGATCTAAAAATAAAAAGTTTACAAATGAAATTATGACAACAGAGTAATTTGACTTGTAATTAATGATCTGGGCAGAATAGCCTGAAAAATATTTTTTATAGAATTGGATGTGAGGTATAAATTAATATTTAAGATTGTCTTTGAGGATGGCCGAAACGTTGGACTGTGGATGATGTAATGAAGAGTGTTGATATGATACATAAATATCTACCAATTAATTTAAATTAAAAATAGTATATGCCTTTTTTTCTTCTTTCTTTTTTTTTGTTTCATAGCTTTGGTTCTTTTATTTTTTTTATTTATTTTTTCTTCTTCTTTCTATACCTTATTTAAATTTTTTTAATATCTCTTTTTTTTATTTTCCCCCTTTCGCCCTCCCCCTTATTTTTTCCCTATTTAAATTAAATAAAACACCCATCAAATACAAAATATGATGAATTTTCAATTTAAATAATTAAGAATATAAACTCGTCGTATATATGTTATATAATCCATAAAAGTAGCGATAAGAAATTTTGCTTTTTGAAAAGCTATATCTCGAGAACTATTGGACGTAAATAGCTCTTCAAGGGCTAATATTTCAGCAAATTTACTCTTCTTTAAATAATGATCTCTTAGATTTTCTAGTATTCTTGGTAGTTTTTAA
>NW_027115366.1:1197496-1198244 GCF_000696795.3 Halyomorpha halys | reverse complement strand
ACGTAAATAGCTCTTCAAGGGCTAATATTTCAGCAAATTTACTCTTCTTTAAATAATGATCTCTTAGATTTTCTAGTATTCTTGGTAGTTTTTAAGATATAAATCTCCGAATGAAAAATTGAGGTTTTTTAAAGGTTTTGAAACAGCCGCCATTTTTTATTCTTGGCAGTTATTTCGCCCCAATTTTGTATTACTTTAATGAAAACTATGTATAATTACTAGTCAAAATTCATGAGTCTGCCAAGTATAGGTAGGGGGAATAAAAAATGGCGACTGTTTCAAAACCGGAGTTGTAGTTTAGATATGGACAAAATAAACTCACAAAATGTAAATTTCTAGTTGTTCGTATAAAATGTTAGATTTTTGAAAAAATATATTTCTAGACCCATAACACGCACATATTTCTGCTAACACTCAGAATAAAGAAAATTTAACTTACTATAAAGTAGTTTATGACACAAATCTTCGTCAATAAATCAATTTATTTTGGCAAATTTTATAAAAACTACTACTCCTACGAAGGTAAAGGTCATTAATTACTTTATAGCCCATAAAACTAGCTTTAATTTGAGTGCTAATAGACATCTGTACGTCAAATGGTTTTTGAGATAAAGATTTTTCTAAATAAATTCCCTAGCTTCTGATCTTTCAGTATTTTTATGAAATGTTGCTTTCTAAAAAGCTATATCTCGAGAACTATTGAACGTAAATAGCTCTTCAAGGGCTAATATTTCAGCAAATTTACTCT
>NW_027115366.1:1181340-1192736 GCF_000696795.3 Halyomorpha halys | reverse complement strand
TAATCAAAAATTGGGGTGAGATAACTGACTTTTTTTCTTCCCGGTTCTTGTGCTATAGAAAATTCTAGTATTTTTTAAGATGTTGCAGTCAAAAAATAGTTTTCAATTATTTATTTTCCGACATTTCGTCCCACTTTGCAGGGCTTCATTAGGGTTAAAAAAGATACAAACCAACTAAAAATATGTTGACAATGTAAGATGATACGGTGACATCAGTTTTGACTAGTAATTATATATAGTTTTCATTAAAGTAATCAAAAATTGGGGTGAAATAGCTGCCTTTTTTCTTAACGGCTCTTGTACTATCATTTCATGGTATGTACTATTAGATTTAGTGTAGTCAGATAAATGGAGCTTCGAATGAAAAGTTATTTTTAAATTGTCAACTATTACTATCTATACATATATATTATGGATACATACATATATACTATGTATACATATTTAGGTAAGAGAGAATAATTAACTTTAGTTAGTACTTATAGTACTCAATTCTTTGAGTAAGAGATGTTGATGTCGATATTCTTCGATACATAAAAATAAAATTAGATCGACATTTTCCTTCTACTAATCGATTATTGGCTGGGAGAACAATGGAAAATACACAGGACAAGAAGGGGAATGTCCCTGTAGCACTTGAGGGAATTTGCCTATGCTGGAGCAAGCTCAGCAATCTTCCCGATCAGCATCGGGGCTACATACAGCTCTCTACGTCATCATCATGGTATCTATTTAATAAATATTATCTTACAATACATAAATACCTAATATTAAAAAAAAATCGATTTTTGCTATATATTTGCATATAGTACGCGCTGCCATACGATTCATCTTATGTGGTGAAGCTTTTTGCTGAATGTTCAGAATTTTCCCGGGAAGGTTATAGTTGGGAATTTTTTATTTTATTTTCAAATCCTCTTTATTGATATATAGTTACGATTACAAATATATGATAATACAGAGTATATATACAGGTTACATACTGACTTTGTTTGCCGTATGGCAGTATAAGTTGACTTACAGGATCCACTGAAGGCGGTTTCACATTGGTAACATCCTAGTTGGGGGCTTACATAGAATGGAGTAGTTGGAAAATAGTTGGAAATAGAAATAGAAATAGAAATAGTTGGGAAATGGAAAAACTTTATTAAAATACAAAGTTGTTCTGCCCAACTTCATTGGACTACTAGTCACACAGCATACTTATTTTAGTCTAATCAGACGATATTTTTAATCTAAGGATAAATAGGCCTATACAAGTATACAATAATAATTACAAACATTAGTAATATACAACATTAGAACATGACTTTTTTTTTTTTGCTTTCTTCTTTTTTTTTTTTGTTTCATCTCTTTGGGTTTTTCCCCTATTTTTTCCTTTTTCTCTCCTTTTTCCCTCCTTTACCCTTTCTCTCTTTGTTTTCTTTTCCTTTCCTTCTTTTTCCCTTTCGTATTTTCGTTTCAACCCAATGTGCCTTTAACAGAATAATGGATAAAATAGTGATAGATATATGAGAAAATATAAGAAAGTAAGTACACTTAAATAACAAATATAAATATTACGATTTTTGCGGTAAAAAAAGAGGTAATCAAAATTAAGGATTTTTGGCGCTTAGCTCTGATAGTAAAAATTTTCTCCAAGGTTAATATGTCCCAATCGATTAGTCTCTGATCGACTCGAGGAAGATTTGAGATAAAAAGTATTGAGTCAGGGTTGCAATCAAAAGAGAATCAGAAATAGTTTACAACTATTTATTTTCCGACGTTTCGCCCCACTTTTTTGAGCTTCAAAAGATACAAAAACAATTAAGAACATTTTGATATTGTTAGATAATAATATACAAAAAGGTAAATTAAGGTAGGGTTAAAATTATGTACAATTGATGATTTATTCAATTTCTTATTTTATAATTTTTTTTTTGTATAGAGCCCAAATGAAGCTCTACAAAGGGGGGGGGGTGAAACGTTGGAAAATAAATAGTTGTATTTCAATAAAAATAATTTTTGAGGTTAAAAAGCTTCCAATTTGAATGTATTTTATTCTAAATTAACATATTGTTGCACAACGTTTCGGGACTATTGTTCCATATTCATGTGCTTTAAATAACCTACAAACAATAATAATTCATTATAATAACAATCCTCCATGCATGTGTATTTATAATTCATACAATTAAATTTACCTCATAATTAGTCAACATTTAATTTCACAAAGGAAATCATGTCAACATCTATATTACTTTAATGAAGACTATGTATAATTACAAGACAAAAGTGATGAGTTTACCAAGTATAGGTAGGGAGAATAAACAATGGTGACTGCTTCAAAACGTTTAAAAAAATTAATTTTTATTCACAGCTCGATATCGTTACAACTCTATAAAACGCCTATTAGCACTCAAATTAAAGCTAGTTTAATGGACTATAAAGTAATTTATGACATTTATCTCCGTAGAAGTAGAAGTTTTTATTATATTTAAAAAAATAAATGATTTATGGTTGTTCGTACAAATTTTCATGTGCAAAATTTAAATTCATATGTGAATATCATAAAAACTACTACCCCTACAAAGATACGTGTCATAAACTAATTTATTGTAAGTTAAATTACCTTCATTGTGAGTGCTAATAGGAATAGAGCTTCATCGGGGCTAAAAATATACAAAAAAAAATTTATAAAATAAGAAATTGAATAAATCATCAATTGTACATAATTTTAATCCTACCTTAATTTACCTTTTTGTATATTATTATCTAACAATGTCAAAATGTTCTTAGTTGTTTTTGTATCTTTTGAAGCTCGACAAAGTGGGGCGAAATGTTGGAAAATAAATCTGATTCTATGGTATATATGTATATATAGTTGACCGTAAAAATTGATCTCTAAGAAGATGGTCAGGGTTGCGGTCAAAAGAGAAACAAAAATAGTTTACAACTATTTATTTTCCGACGTTTCGCCCCACTTTGCAGGGCTTCATCAGGGCTAAAAAGATACAAAAAATAACTGAGAATATTGCAACAATAAGGCAATTTGGCAGTACATATAAGATACAATTTACAATACAAGATACAATACAATAAGATACAATTTGGCAATACAGCAAGGCAATAAGAGGCGAAACGTAGGAAAATAAATAGTTGTAAACTATTTTGTTTCTCTTTTGACCGCAACCCTGACCATCTTCTTATATATTTCTGATTATCTTTTGATTGCAACCCTGACTCAATACTTTTGATCTCAAATCTTCCTCATAATTCATAAAGAAATCATACGGTCAATTATTTATATAATATAATTATTAATCGTGATTCTATTTCTAATGTAGATAAGCTATAAAGCTGGTTTTCGGAACATTCGGATTCATTTAAGTAGTTTATAAAAAAAAATATTTCTACAACCTAAAAACAAAAAAAATCCGAATAGCTCGAAAACTATAGATCTCCTAGAAGAATTTCATATAAAAGATATAATATTAAAATCATCTACATGGGATCAGGTTTAAGAGCTTAAGATGATCATTAAGTGTTGTGAGGAGTGTCCGTTAGAGAGAGGTGTCCGTTAGTTAGGGTTTAACTTTAAATATTCAATCCGCGTTAAAATAGTTAAGGCTTTTTAATTGGCTGTTGTTTACTAAACATAGTAAGGATTATAATTATTCATTTTATTGACTTCAGAACAGAGTCGGACTATAGTTGAAACTAATAGTTGCCATGGATACGATATTTATCAATGGTCCATTCATGAATAAGCGTCGTAACCATGGCAATTGCATCTATTAGTTTCAACTGTAGCTAATTTTAGCCCGTCTCTGCTTCAGAAATCAATCTTTTACAAACATTCTCATTCAATAAGTTGAATAATTAATTTACTTTAGATCGCATTGTAAATATTTCTTTTAGCGACAAAGATCAAAGAAATAGAAGTTAAAAAGGAACCTCCAGAAAGTCTTTGATGTCTCCGAATCAAATTGAAAAACATGACTGAACATTTATATTACGGAAAGAGGAAAAAAAAAAGGTTTTAAATCGTTCGGTGTCTTCTTAAATTCGAAACAGGGTGGAATAATATTTCAAGAATTATTTCGATTTTTTGCCTATATTTAACTATTTTTTTATATTTACACTTACCCATATATAATAATAATAATAATAATAATAATAATAATAATAATAAACGTCTAATGAACCCGAAGGTTGGATGCCGGTATCACAAAGCTCTCTACATACATCCTAGTGACGCCCCTCTAAACCCAATTCTACCAAATAAGTTTTAACGCAATCCTCCCATCTACGTTTCGGTCTATCCGTCGGACGTTTACCCGTCGGTTGAATGTTTATTAATATTTGTAGAGATCGGATCGTTACTTAGCCCTACAACCTTACACGCCCATCTTATTCACTACAATGTTATAACCTGAATTATATTTACCAGGTGCAGTTACCTCAGTTCAGAGTTGTGTAGCCTTTTCAATTCATCCTTTTTCGGTCCGAATATTTCACTTAATAATTGGAGAAGTTTGTTGGGGGATGCGGTCAGCAAAGAACAGCATAAATAAACAAAACCATATTTATTTATTGTATGCCGACGTTTCGACCTGAGTTTCAGGTCTTCATCTGGGCTATTGTTGTTCTTTGCTGACCGCAACCCCCGACATCTATAGCCCTGATGAAGACCTGAAACTCAGGTCGAAACGTCGGCATAAAATAAATAAATATGGTTTTGTTTATTTATGTTGTTCTTTGCTGACCGCACCCCCGACAAACTTCTCCAATCATTAATCTACGGTCAACTATCTACACCTCATTTCACTTAATACTTTATTTTTGATAACCTTAAGGCGTTGTTCATTCTTTAGAGTAAGTGGTCACATCCATAAAGAACAGGGGGAAGGATAATTTAAACAACCCATCAAGGGTCAGAGGCTCAGTACTTTGTAAGGGAGTACTGTACTAGACCAACGGTTGTGCAAGGAGGTGATTTGGTCAGAATCACGCTCCACCGCCTGATTTTTACCCAATTAAGGGTACCCAATTTATGAGGGTGGACTTCTGGAGGGTTCCAGAGCCCAGCCGGATTCGAACTTTGTTCCTTGGAGTTAGTAGCCTCGCGCCTTACTCCGGGGCTAGTGAAGGATAATAGTTTTATGCAAGTTGATGAAAAATAACAGGCATTTCCCGTCTTCAACCTAGTTTTTATTTCCTCATCAATTTCGTTTTTTTCTAGTTATCGTAGAACCTAAATACTTAAATTAAATACCACAAAACAGTCATGGATCCTATTTACCTATAAATGGAATATATTTTAAGGGAATGTATTGCGACCGTGAAAGATTTCGAATTCCATTTTCAGATTGAAATACATGTTTTGAGGTCCTCTGAGTCGAAAACACCTCTCCGAAAATCTTGTAATATGTAATATGTGTATGAGTCTTTCTGTGTAAAGCCTAGCTCAAAAAACAAAATCTAGCATGAAACTGAAATTATATATTTAAGGTTTGTATATAGTCTGGGGTCTGAGAGCAACTTTTTCGCTAAAATCGAATTTCCACTTTATAAAATCTATTTTTTACATTTTTTCTAAAGCGGCTCAAACGATTTTGATCAAGCTCGGTGCATCTATGAGAAATGGAGTTATATTCAATAACATATAGGTTTTATCCTCATTGAAATAGGAGTATTTAAACCTTGTTATTAAATACCGAATTTTCAAAAAATCTTCCATTTAAATAGGATTTTTTAAAACTCATCTTTACTTTTTATTTTGTTTATTTGAAAAAAAAAATATACAGTCCTTATTCTTATCAATAATAAACAATGTATAAATACAAAATAATAAAAATATTATGAATATTTTAAGGAAAAACAGATTCATCCGATTCGAACGGGAAATGCCGAGTTATAATCCCACAAGAGATGACACAAAAAATGCCATCCTTCCCTGCCGGACCCACCCAAATAAAACCCCCGAGGAGCGACGGTTCTATATAACTTTTGAAATACTTGCTTAAAACGGGAAGAGGATATTTTAAGTTTAATGGAGCAATAGATAAAAAGCGCCTGAAATTAAAAAACGGCGTGAAACCCTCCTCTCTCGCCCTCTATGGTAGTCTTACTTATCTGACTTTTTAAACAGATAATTATAGCGAGTAGGTTAGTTCATGTACGACATGTCCCAATCTCACAAGAGGAGATCATGACCCAAAAAAGGCAATCCTTCCCGACCGGACCACGCTAAGATCCCCAGGGAGCAACCGTTTTAATATTCCTCGATTTACCTATCTAAAGTCTCCTCTTCCCGTTTTAAGCAAATATTTGAGTGATATAGAACCATTGCTTCTGGGGTCTTAGTGGGGCAGGTGCGGGGGGGAATCCGGGCTTTGTTTTGGGTTATGGTCAACTGTAGTGAGACTGTGACATGTACATCAGTACAACTCTGCACGGGTGGCAAATCGTTAATTTGTCAAAATTAGTTGTTTTTTTTGTTAGGTATGAAAGTTATGTTAAGTATCTTTCCCGTTCTCATCTCTAGATCCATAAGACGCACATATGTCTGCCAACACTCAAAATAAAGGAAATTTAACTTACTATAAAATAGTTTATGACACTTATCTTCGTAGGGGTAGTAGTTTTTATGATATTCACATATGAATATAAATTTGGCAAATGAAAATTTGTCGGAACAACTATAAATCAATTTATTTTAGCAAATTTCATGTAAACTATTACTCCTACGAAGAAAAACATTTTTCGAAATAAATTCACTAACTACTCATCTTTCAGTACGTCCCATACAACATTTTTATGAAATGTTCCTTTTTAAAAAGCTATATCTCGAAAACTATTTAACGTAAATAACTCTATTAGGGCTCATATTTTAGCAAATTTACTCTTCTTTAAATGACGTTATCTTAGGTTTTCTTGTGTTGTTCCTACTTTTTAAGATATAAATCCGAATGAAAAATTAGTTTTTTTTATCGCTTTGAAACAGCCCCAATAAGTTATAATTTTTAAAATTATTTAAAAATAAAAATATAAAGAATCTTAATCGATTTTTAAACCTTTTTCAAATATAAAAAATAATTGGGTTCTAATTAAGAACTTTAATATTAGTTAGTTAATTTATTTTGAGAATTCTATATCTCAGGACTATGTGACGTACACATGTCTATTAGCACTCAAATTAAAGCTAGTTTAATGGGCTATAAAGAAGTTTATGAACTTTATCTTCGTAGGAATAGTAGTTTTCATGATATTGAACTCTAATATAACTGTTTAAGTCAAATTGTAAACATTAAAAAGTTGTAATTTTCCTACAAGAGGAAAACCGTTAATTGTATTTTTTATAAAATTCGTGGGAAGAGCTTAGCAATCGATGTTTTAATGAAGAGCAAATTTCTGTGAATTCGAAATTTATCAAATAAAAAAAAATGCTCACTTTTTTGGCCTAAATCCATTTTTTTGTGTTGATTTCGAATTTTGTAGATTTCTCGAAATTGAATTTGTCCTTTATTCGGAGCTCTATATCTTAAAAACTACCAACAAAACTAGAAAATCTAAGAGAACATTATTTAAAGAAGAGTAAATTTGGTGAATTATTAGCCCTAAAAGAGCTATTTACGTCCAATAGTTCTCGAGATATAGTTTTTTAAAAAGAAAAATTTCTTAAAAATCTACTGAAAGATAAGTAGTTAGTTAATTTATTTTGATAATTCTATATCTCAGGAACTATGTGACGTACAGATGTCTATTAGCACTCAAATTAAAGCTAGTTTAATGGACTATAAAGAAGTTAATAAAGTCACTTTTTTGGCCTAAATCCATTTTTTTTGTGTTGATTTCGAATTTTGTAGATTTATAGAAATTGAATTTGTCCTTTATTCGGAGCTCTATATCTTAAAAACTACCAACAACACTAGAAAATCTAAGAGAACATTATTTAAAGAAGAGTAAATTTGGTGAGTTATTAGCCCTAAAAGAGCTATTTACGTCCAATAGTTCTCGAGATATAGCTTTTTAAAAAGCAAAATTTCTTAAAAATCTACTGAAAGATTAGTAGTTAGTTAATTTATTTTGAGAATTCTATATCTCAGGAACTATGTGACGTACAGATGTCTATTAGCACTCAAATTAAAGGTAGTTTAATGGACTATAAAGTTTATGAACTTTATCTTCGTAGGAATAGTAGTTTTCATGATATTTGCTAAAATAAATTGATTTATAGTTGTTCAGACAATAAGTTTGATTTATGAAAAACTTCATTTTAGAAAGCATTGGACGTACAGATGTCTGCCAGCGCTCATATTAAAGCTTGAAGATTATTACAGATATAACTTGGAATACGAATAGGCCTTTGAGTCAGTTGTGTATTATTCAAAGGCTATGTTTGAGAATGGAAAGTATTCTTGACTTGGAATATTGTTTTATTGCAAATTAATTATTATTTTATTTTTATTTTGGAAGTGGAAACAATAATCGATTCGACACGCCATTCATAAAATAGAGTGATCATTGATGGAAGTAATAAGGAGGGCTATAAATTCCTTTCTTTGAATAAAGACTCTTTAAGGATAAACGATAAACTGATTGAATAATAACGGAGGGAAAAAAAAAAAAGAAGTGATAAGATCTATAAATAACGAAGGTATTAGAAACATGAAAAAACAAACAAAACAAAAAATTGTGCGGCGCTGTGAGATCTAAGACCTCTTTGATATTTAATACCTTTTTAAATAAACAAATTGCCTTGGAACTGCAATACTGCGCTGTTCCCGGGATAATTTTCATGTTTTCCCAGTCGCTCTTAATGGTGGGAATTTAATTTAATTATACCATGGAATTTTATTATTATAATTTTTTTTGGTTTAGATCTAAAATAAGTTTTACTTACATGTATATTACATTTTCATATTTATTTATAATAATGAGAATAATATATTTTTTTTTAAATATTTATTTATTGCTATTTACAATTGTACATTATAATACATTTAGTAAATCTGATCTAAGTTAAATTGGAGTGTTACAGGCGTGCAGAGAAACTCCCCATTGGTAACACTCTAATGACATTTTACATTAGCTGGTCTTGTGGCCATCTTCTTTTCAGGCGCCTCGGAGGATTGTCAGGAATGGAAGAGGATGCAAGATTAGAAACTAGGTTTCTATGGTCTCTAGGCATTTTCTTTTTAGACGCCTAGGAGGATTATTAGGTAATGAAAGAGAAGCCAGGTTAGAAACAAGTGGATTTGGGTGGTTGAGAAGTTTATTATGGAAGGAACGGTATCTGGTTCTGGCCAATTCGGCAACATATGGAACATTGAGGTCCTGATGGATGACTTGATTTGTGACAAAGTAAGGAGCATTAAGGATTTTGGACTGTAAGGATTGGATTCTGGAGGAATTTGATGGTTTAGTGGATCCCCAAAGCTCAACTCCGTATGTCCAGATAGGCCTTATAATAGTCATGTAGATCAGTCTTTTGTAATAATTAAGAATTAAAAAAAAATATATATATACTGTAAAGCTTAAAATTAATTAAGAATAACTGAAGGTTATAGATAATTAAAGGGACCAACTTACCAACTTAATTTTGGTATTCCAATGATAATAATATAAGCTCCACTTTGGGAGAAAATATCAGGCATTGGCGATAGAATTGAAGGAATTATATCATTTGGGAAATCGTCATCAATACTCCAATCATAATTTCTACCAATAGACCGATGCTTAAATAAGCAGTGGTAGTCACATATGGCTTAAAATTACCAATTGATATGCTAAGAGAGTTTTGCCTTTGAACATTTCTTCAAATGGTCTGACCTTTCCTCAAAATAAGCCTGATATTTTGCTTATATCTTAAGGGAGGAAAATATGCAAATATAATAGAAATGGAAGTACCATTGGATGATACCTTCATAAGTTGGCAGTCAGAAAAACTAGGGGGCAATAAAGATTTAGGAGAAGAACTAAAACAATTGTATAAACTTGAGGAAGTCGGGGTACTACCTTTGATCATCTCTACCAATAATTTGATTCCTCAGATAACACAGGCCAGCATTATGGACCTGGAATGGTTATTAAATATCTTCGAACTAATGCAGAAATCAATGTTACTTGAGAAGTGAGAATCCTTAAGAACCTAATTGAACTGAATTGTTCTTTCTAGAAAACAACCACCCTACTTGTAGAATTCCAACTAAAGTTATCCAATGAGAATCTAAGTATGTCTGCTAACCTGTCTAAGGGCTTATGGAACGGATATCCCACCAGCGGAGCGGTCCCTCCCCATTCTTGTGCCCACTGGCCAATTTGTAACCCCTGCTTTCAGCAGACTGGCCTCCCTTCCTTGTAATGCCATGTGGCAACATAAGGGTATTTATTTGTATATATTGTACATATTTAGACTCAAATCTTAGAATTAAGTCTTTATGTATTGTAATCTGATTTTTAATAAGTAGGAGTTAAACAAAATGAATATAAAATGCAGTCTCACGACCTTCCGATGAACAGAATACAAATGTTGAATCGATTTCAAAATGCAAAATTATTTGAAGTGGATTTGATTGAAATTATTAAGTATATATTTTTATTCAATGTTGACATGGAAAAAAAAAGATAAAATTATATTTCCTGAACGAAGCATCCATTAAAGGCGCTCATGACAGCAAACTCAACATCGTCGTCCCACATTTTAAAATTTGTTAAACATATAGGAAGCGCATTTATTATCAAATTTCATCGGAGGAAGGAAGCAATTTATCATAAATATTCAATTATTACAAGACAAATCATTAACTCAAGATGTAATTAATAATATTCGACACCTGCTTTCCATATCCAAAATGCTAATAAATATCGGAAAGCTGAAATTTGCTTATCGTCGGAGTTCGCGAAGAGAAAAAATTACTTTCTAATCTATTAGCGAAGCCACCTGCTTCGAATTTAGGGCCGTCCGAACTGGGCCAATCACTCCTTATGGTACTGTGTCTCGCCAAGTCCTTTCTGTCATCTCTCTGTCTGTTCCGGTTGGAGAGGTACGCTGCTACATAAGGATAAAGGATAACTGTCAAAAGAAACTAATATAAGGAGCATGAAAAGGAAACTAATATAAGGCAACACAGAATCGTGGTTAATATGTAAAGTTATGCACAGACCCGGCCACGGAATGATGTTTGGATCATTGATATATCTAGGATATGGCTACTTTGATATTTGTTTGACACAGCTAATTGTAACTGGATACTTATTTATTTATTTATTCATGTATTTTTTTATTTATTTAATACCAGGTTGGCCTGGTGGGCCTTACATGGTTAATGTATAATAAGAACTTTTTTTTATAGGGGGTGTAGTATCATACTAAAGACACTCCTAACTATATACAACGTAATAAATAAAAA
>NW_027115366.1:1173497-1181075 GCF_000696795.3 Halyomorpha halys | reverse complement strand
TTTTGACTGTGATTTTTAATGGATATTTGACTTATTGGATATAAATGTTTTGACCTGGGCAGAATAGCCTGTATGAAGTTTTTGGAATGGTTAAATGATATGTTTCATAGTGAATTAAGTAGATTGTCCCTGAAGATGGCCGAATAGGCCGAAACGTTGGACGTGTAAAAGAAATAAAAGTTTTGAGACTATAATTTGGATAGTGTTTTGAATTGTTTAGATAAAAGTAAAGTTAAAACAAAAATAATGACATTTATGGATTTAACAAAATAGATAATTTTCTTTTAATGGAAAAAAAAGTTAATTTTAGAAAAAGATCAAGAGAAAAGATAAAATTTTAGCGTGACAATAACAGAATTGATAAATATAGAACTTATAACAGGATTTTCTGAAGCAGCCTGGGCTTCAGTCTTCGAGTTGTGGTTGGGTTTCCCAAGTTGTAGTTTACTGCTCCTTTAACTGTCTCTGTGGGAGGGGATCTTTATGAACCTTTTTTTGATGTAATCCTCTATTGTCTCTATTTGTAATGTCCTATTCAATTGGCTGTTTCTTAGAAACTATAATATATAATCCACTGCTATTCTGAAGACTTCATTTTTAAAAAATTGTAATTTTTTCCGTTTCGTAAAGGATGCCGCTCCCCAGACGTCACAGCCAGTGACCTGAGAATTATTTTAAAAATAATTATAGCTGTTTCTGGATTTAATTTTTAATTATCTTCGTAGGGACAGTAGTTTTTGTTATGTTTGCTAATGAATATAAATTTTGCGTATGAAATGTAATATGTAACATAATATAAAGAATACAAAAAAGAAAGAAAGAAGATTACATGTTTCTTTGAAGAAATTCTTACATGTTTTCAAGGGCCAAATTTAAATTTTGGTTTCCCCAAGGCCCAGGAGTTTCGCTTGGCCCCTTCTCATAATATATGAAAGAGGGGGGATGTCGGTTCACCAGTTTTCTCACCCAAAAAAAATCTGTCTTCAAAAAATCAAAAAAATTTTTGGTGACAACTTTTATCGCGTGATAAAACAAGTGATCTTATGGTCGTCTTCTTCTCAGGTGCATAGGAAGATGATCAGGTAATGATGGAGATGTCAGGTTAGAAATTAGAAGGTTTAAAGGTAGTTTATTGGTATATGGTTTTGGCCGAATCGGAACCAAATGGACCATTGAGGTTCTGATGGATGACTTGATTTGTGACAAAGTAAGGAGATTTAAGGGGATAAGCATTCCATGATTTTTGGAGCCCCAACGCTCATCTCTGTGTATCCTGATATGCCTTATTATAAGTCATATAAATGAGTAGTTTGTAATTAGTTGGAAGTTTAAACCGTTTGTGTAGTAAGTATTGTAATAGTCGGATTCGACGAGCAGTTTCCTGCCACTTCAGTCTTGTGTGAGAATTAGAATCAGTCATGTCTGTCGTTTGTCCAGGTGTAGCCCAAAGTACTAGATCTGTTCGACAGGAATAAGTGGGGTTTTATTAAAGGATACTTTGGAAGAGAAAGCCATGAGTTTCGACGAAGGATAAATGTGATTTGGTGGGATTTATTTTAATCTTCCAGTTTTTACACCATTCTTCAAGAGTAGGGCTGATGAAGATTTAAAAAGAGTTAAATATCACCCTTTTATATTCGACTTTCAAAAGATATTCCACAGGTGCCGAAAAGAAGAAGGATGGGTGGGATAGAGGTAGATTGTACTAACAGCTGGATGATCCGCCGCTATTTAGCAACAGTTTGCGGCAGGTAGCCGAGTGCATGCTGGTCCATTGGAGCCACTCGACCTTATTTCAAGCCTATCCACGGCCGTTTAAATAAACGGGAGTCAGAACCGCACTTCCTAAGGCTTTTGGTTCTGGCCCAAGGTGTGGTTCCTGTTCTTTATAATATCTCTTAAAAATATTTTTTAGAGCCATAATATCTTTTTTCCTTTTTTTTTTTTAGGTGTTTTTATGTTACAAAAATATTGATTTACTCACAACTGAAAAAAAAAATATATATCCCCATACTCCCGAATTTTATGCACTAATATTTAGGAATAAAAATCGGGCTATTTCTTCCTTTGGGAAAAGCGATGAGATGGATTCTGTCTCACTCCTATCTGCCGTCCCCTTTCGTTTTAAGGATTACTTTCGCGTGGCATTTATCTGTCGTGCAATAAATATCATAACATCACAGGACATCACTAACAGTTTAACTGATTACAGGAAGATAGTTTGGGTGGCGGCCAATAAAGGTACAAAATAGTAAAAAAAAAATTTAATGTTAACTAACGTTTTGGCCCAGCTTGTACGCTTTGTCAGGGTTAATACCAAAAGATTTAAACGTGAATTTTTAACCGTTAGGTAACAGCCCTAACGAAGCCGGCAAACTGGGGTGGAACGTTGGTTTCCCCGGACTTTCTTTCAATAAATAGTTTTTCATTATTTAAAATTGATTACAAAATCAATCGTTAGGGCTAAATAAAACAAAATATAAATAAGTGACGACACGAGAGACAAAACGTATACCAAAAAAAAAAGTAAAAAAACGCGTCTTTCCATGGTCTGGAATACTTTTGAAATGCACTCAATTGAAATAATAGTAAACATTGTCCAGAAAAAGAGGATTTATAATAGCTCATTATAATCTATAAACATTTTATGTAATAAAATTCACAACAGTATTAGCATGAAAATACTGTGGAAAATTTGATGTTCCATCATACAGGCATCCAGAGAAATGACTAATTAGAAGCACTTTAATAACATTTAAACATTAGAAGGTCTTGAGGCCATCATCTTTTCAGGCATCTAGGAGGTTTGGAAGGAATAGAAGAAGAAGCAAAGTCAGAAACTGTGTTTTTTTTTATTTTTTTTTTATTGCTATTTACAACTGTTTTTTAAATGAAAATGCATTAAGTAAATTTGATGTTAGATTATAAGATACAGGCATGCAGAGAAACACTCAAATAACATCTCCACATTAGAAGGTATCGAGGCCATCTTCTTTTCAAGCGTATCGGAATACTGTCAGGAATTGAAGAGGAAGCAAGGTTAGAAAGTAGTGGGTTTAGGTGGTCAGCAAGATTATGATGGAAGGATTGATATCTGGTTCGGACTAGATCGGTTACATTTAGAACATTAAGGTCTTTATGGATGATTTTGATGCGTAAACATTAGCGTAGTATACAGTAAAAATTTACTAATCATACTTTGAATTAGAAATGAAACGACATAATAATAATAGGTAATATAAATAGGTAACACAACTGTAATTCCTCGCAGAAGGAAGGTATTCTTAATACTCTACAATATATTAGATTATTTGTATTACAATGAACATAGCTCTTTAATCGATATATATCAAGACACGCTAATCGATTTAATTCAAGGGTATACGAACAATATATTAAAAGATATCGATAACGAGATGTGCACGAGCGCATTTGTGAATTTACTTCACATTTTTTGTAATAAAAAAACAAAAAAAATTGAAATTTCATTATATTGACGTTACGCAGCCTATCTAAACTATTTTAACCCTTGGCCCACTCGTGTCTGTATCTCAGCTAACTGCAAAATAGCTGGCGACTTTAGGCTGGATCCGGTGATAATGCAACCGGAGATTATCGATAGGGCCTATTTGGTCTCTATGGTGATATGATATGATGTCTTGTTTATGTCCAATGTTTATGCAAGAATAGAAATGACCTAATTATCTATATCACTCTCGTGAAAATCAGGAAGAGAAAGAACCAGTTTTTTTCATACATGAGGTTGCTATTTCCTTCTAGCACAGTGAGATTCAATGTTCTTCGTTAATCAGGCACAATGTGAGTTCGTATCTCATCAAAAGGCATGTTAGAATAAATTAATTAAATTTTAATTATTAATGAATTATTATCAAGAGAGAGAGAAATGCTTTATTCATTCATACTGCCCAAATACATCGGGTTGCTACATTACACAGCATACTAATCCATATATCATCAGACATATATAAATTACATATTTTTACATGATATAATAAAATAGAATAAATAAAGAAATAATACCAGAAACCAATAAAAAGTGTAAAATAAAACGTATAACGTTCTTTTCCATTTCTTTTATTACTTTATTTTCATTCTGTACAATTATTTATTTTAATCATTCTGTTTATATTTTCTCTTTTTATTTTTTGTATTCATTGGTAGTTATTTTGATAAATAACTATTTTGATATTCATAATATATCTTTTATATTATTATTTTATTCTTTGTTCTTAGCCCTGATGAAGGCTAGAAATTCTGGCTGAAACGTTGGTACTATTAAATAAGTTTTTAAAAATTTATTTTTGTTATTTTCTGACCGCACTCTCAACCATCTTTTCTTCATATATATTTATACTATCCACGGTAAACTTCCATCTTATCTTGGTTATAAAAGGAATAATAAATGAATATATATATATATATAAAATAGAAAATATAAACAGAATGATTAAAATAAATAATTGTACAGAATGAAAATTAATTAAAATAAAGTAATAAAAGAAATGGAAAAGAACGTAATACGTTTTATTTTCCACTTTTTATTAGTTTCTGGTATTATTTTTTGTATTCATTGGTAGATTTTGTATTCATCTATCTTGATTTTTAGCCCTGATGAAGGCTAGTAATTCTGACCGAAACGTTGGCACTATTAAATAAGTTTTTCTATTTATTTTCTGACCATACCCCCATCCATCTTCTCTTCATATATTACTTTTATATTATTATGTATTTATTGATCCTTTTTCTTATTATTGGTATCATTTTGCGATTATTACTGTTATATTTATTACTTTCGGCCTACTGTTTTTATTTATTTATTTTCTTTTGTATACATGTATTAGAGTGTTTTTAAAAAGTTTAATAGATTATAGTTTCGGATAACCATGTTGGGTTTCTATGTATGTGGATTTCTGTTTTATATTTGATGGAAAAAAGAGAGAAAGTTTTAAAATTAAAATAATGAAAAAATTAAACACAAATATAAAGAAAGATAAAGAGCTAGTTAAAAAAAATTAAAATATGCAAGAGAAAAAGTAATAAATAATAAAAAACAAAATTATGTATAATTTTAGCACATTATTCAAACAGTTTTATATTATGTAGCTATTTATATTGTTTTATGCTCTGAATATTTATATCATAGGCTTCAAAACAGCATTTTTAATAAGTCTCTTGTTACTGACATAAAAATATCCTAAAATAAATTCACTAACTTCTGAATTTTCAGTACATTTTTTATTAAATGTTGCTTTTTAGAAAATTATCTCGGTAATATTTAATATACTAAATAAATTATTGTTTTTAACTATCGTAGTTTTTATAACTGAAAGTTGTTCTAACAATAATTTGAAGGCTCTATCTCTAATCTGGAGTGTTTCCAGGAAGTGTGTGTGAGCCCCAATTAAAAAATGATGGCCCAAGTTTGGAATTCAAAACTTTCGACATCGAGATTTTTCTCTTCTCATTTGCAAAAAAAATATTGGCGTAAATGAAAAAAAAAAAGGGGGAAATATGTATAATGGTAAAAGCGAGATTCCTTGATAATATTTTTGTCCCTGTTAAAGCTATGAAGTAGCCACGAAGATAAATAGGATATTGCGCCTTATCCTTTGTTCCAGTTTCCTTAAGCCTAACTAACCCAGATCTATTGTCTCTGAAACCCGATCTCGAAGCCAGCACTTTTCCCTTCTGCCTCCTCGTAATTGGTCTCGTATTCAATCTATCATAAACTGGGACGAGGAATCATTGGTGTGGATGATCCTATATTTGATTATTGATAAGTAAGCTAGGACTGCGTTCATTCCCACCTAATTCTTTAACCTAAGTTTACTTATATAGGAAGGGCCGTTATCTCTGAGATATCACCTGTAGTGCACACACATGCACCTGTACACAAACAGCTACTTATCTATATAGGAAGTCTTGGCTTCGAAGAGGTTCTGTCTTCAATCTGTTCAGATTTCGAAGAGTAGTCCTTTCACTTTTAATGAAACGATGTGGCTTAAAACTGGAACTAAGTTTTCAACTTTAAACTTTCCATTCACTATAAAAAATTAGTATACACTGCGATAATCAGACCAATTTGGAAATATGGAATTTAGCTCTGGGGCTCCACCAAACCATCAAATTCCTCCCGCATCCAATCCTTACAATCCAAAATCCTTGATGCTCCTTATTACGTCACAAATAAACTCATTCACAAAGACCTTAACATCTCATTCGTTGCAGATTTGGCCCAAAACAGATATAGGTCTTTTCATTCCAAACTCTTTAACCATCCTAACCCATTCATTCTTAATCTTTCATCCTTAACAATCCCTGCTAATCCTCCGAGGCGTCTGAAAAGAAGATGGCCACGGGACCTTCTAATTTAAATTAATGTTTAAAGTACCACCTATGGATGGTTTCTTCCCAAGATTTTCAAGTGTATATGAAACATACAACATATTTACTTATTGTATTTATTATTTGTACCGTCGTAAATCACATTAAATAAATAAAAAAAAAGTTTTCAACTTAGTCTGAAGGACTATTTTGATGCAATATACTTTTTTTTTTGTCAAATTCTACCAAATATCTGAGATTCAGTACTAAGCATGGATCCAACTTTCCGACGGTCCTTAAGTATTTAGGTTAATAAAGTAATGACTTACAAAATTTTGGTTTTGTAATACATATGAAACGGTGAATCATTGTGATCAAGTTATAATGAAACAAATTGAAGAAAATTAAGACATTCCAACTAATCCTAACACTTTTCTCACCATGCGTATGCTCGCAGTCAATAAAAATCCTTTAATCGCATCACAAACTCTCCAATCCTATATCACAACCATCGAAGAATAACGTCGAAATTGGAGGATTATAATAAATCACCTTTAAAATTCGTCGTAAACCTAACGAATGCCCTACACTATCCTTTTATAATATTGATCTTACCCCTGTGGAACAGATCCGCTACCTCGAAAGAGTGTATTTGTAAAAACTAGCACCTTGGAATCCTCAACTACTCGTCGATTTAGACTATTACAGCACTTACTAGACAAACGGTCATAACTTCCAATTCATTACAAAAGACTGATTTACATGACAATTATAAGGTATATCTGGACATACGGAGTTGAGCTTTGGGGCTCCACTAAACCTTCGAATTCATCTCGTATCCAATTCAGTCCGAAATTCTCCGTAAAATCCTCAATGCTCCTTACTTTATAACACACAACCTTTATGTTCCATAGCCCGAACTAGATGCGATTCCATCCGTTATAAACTCCCTAACCACCCAAATCCACTAGTTTCTAATTTTGTTTCTACTTCTAATGACCCTCCGAGACGCCTGAAAAGAAGATGGCCTCGATATCTTCTAATGTAGAAATGTAATGTATTTTTACGTAAATACTCTAGAAAATTTCGATAAAAAATTACATTAAATCAAGCATCGAATATTCCTTTTTAAGTTTCATCAAGTGGTCCTAAACTACCTTCTCTGGTTGTCTATGGACTTGTTAGCGATTCTTGTTCAGCTATTGTATCTTGTTAGCGATTCTTGTTCAGCTA
>NW_027115366.1:1162117-1172507 GCF_000696795.3 Halyomorpha halys | reverse complement strand
AAGTTTTGAGACTATAATTGGATAGTATTTGAGTTATTTATTAAATAATATATATTATTTTTAATGCATACCGGCGAGCCATATCCTAGTGCAGGTGATTCGTCTATCCATTCAATCGAACATTGGCCAAACGTTCATAACATAATATTTTTCATAATTATGAGAGATAGTTGACCGTGGATGATAAATGAGGAGAAGATGGTTGGGGGGTGCGGTCAATGAAACACAAATAAGTATGACTAACTTATTTTAATGTGCCGACGTTTCGGCTAGAGTTTCTAGCCTTCTTCAGGCTCTTCTTCTTCAGAGTTTCATTGACCGCACCCCCCAACCATCTTCTCCTCATTTATAATATTTTTCAGCTCTATACTATAAAGCAATCTAGAATCATTCCACGTGACCTCAATGCAGTTTTGAAGTCAGGGACGCTTTTATATAAAGCCCAGACGAAGCCCTGCAAAGTGGGACGAAACGTTGGTTAAAATTAAATATATTTTTTTAAATATTTAGTACCTATATTGACCGCCACTCGCGCTATCTATTACATAGGTCAACTATCTTTTTCCAATAAAATATATAAATTGAAAGAAGATACTTTACTGTAATCCAAGTAGATTGGAGGAATAGTCCGGGTGGCGGTCAATAAAGGTATTAAAATAGTAGAAGAAAATTATTTATTTTTAACCAACGTTTCGGCCCTCTTTGCAAGGCTTCGTGAGAGCTCTCAACAAACAATTGAATCTAGATTGAAACAAAGATGACAACTAAACCAGTTTTGAATCTTTTTTTTAATAATTTATTTATTGATATTTACAACTGTATACATATATACACATCAAGTAAATTTGCTGTAAGCGATGTTATGACATGATAAAAACGTGTGGAGAATCTACCTATTGATAGAACTCCCAAAACATTTCTAAAGGAGTAGATCTCGAGGCCATCTTCTTTTCAGACGCCTAGGAGGATTATTAGGTAATGAAGGAGAAGCCAGGTTAGAAACAAGTTGGTTTGGGTGGTTGGGAAAGTTATTATGGAAGGATTGGTATCTGGTTCTGGCCAAATCGGCAACATAGGGGACATTGAGGTCCTGATGGATGATTTGATTTGTGACAAAGTAAGGAGCATTAAGGATTTTACGAAGAATTTTTGACTTTAAGGATTGGATTCGAGAGGAATTAGATAGTTTAGTGGAGCCCCATAGCTCAACTCCGTATGTCCAAATAGGAGTTTTAAATCTATATCTAGAAATGTAAAGATCATATGTTAATTGAATGCCAAATTTTGACTTGATTTCAATAATATTGGAATGCAGTATTCAGTATTTTTTTAAAAGTACTCTCTTAAGCTCCTTCATCTATTCACTTACTACAACATCGGTTCGTTATGCAAGCAACAGCCGCTCGAAAGTGCTGAGCACTAACTGAATCGGTTTTCAGCTGACTCTCTCATCATTAGGTTCGATGGACTTGTGATTCCATGTGTGTAGATAATGTTTTGTCGCGTAGATTTTTTTTTACTAATTGATTCGAATTTTTTTAATTAGGTAAGAATTTTTCATGTTATTAATTTCCATTATATTGTAGTAAGATAGTTCGATCGGTCAATAAAGGTACAAAATAGTAAAAAAAAACATTTAGTGGTGACCAACGTTTCGTCCTACCTTGCAGGGTTTCGTCAGGGCTAAATAAAAACAAGATTTAAACATTGTCTAGAAAAAAGAGGATTTATAACGGTTCATTATAATATGTGAACATTTTATTTAATGGAATTTACAACTGTATTAGCATAAAAATACCCTAGTAAATTTGATGGTAGATTATGACGGTATGATACAGGAATCTAGAGAAACTACTCATTGGTAGCAGAAGGTCTCGAGGCCATCTTCTTTTCAGGCATCTCGGAGGACTGGAAGGAATAGAAGAAGCAAAGTCAGAAACCTTTTTTTTTTTTTTATTATATATTGCTATTTTCAACTATTTTACATGAAAACACATTTAGGGAATTTGATGTAAGATCCGAATGGAGTGGTACAGGCATGTTGAGAAACTACCCATTGGTAGTACTCTAATAACATTTATACATTTGAAGGTCTCGAGGCCATCTTCTTTTCAGGCCTATCGGAGTATTGTCAGGAATAGAAGAGGAACTAGTGAATTGGTTAGAAACTAGTGAATTGGGTGGTCAGCGAGTTTATGGTGGAAGGATTGATATCTGGTTCGGACTAGATCGGTTACATTTAGAACATTAAGGTCTTTATGGATGATTTTGATGCGTAAACATTAACGTAGTATACAGTAAAAATTCACTATTCATACTCCGAATTCGAAATTAAACGACATAATAATAATGGGTAATAGGTTTTTTATTATCTATTGCTATTTACAACTGTTTTACATGAAAATACATTTAGGGAATTTGATGTAAGATCCAAATGGAGTGGAACAGACATGTAGAGAAATTACCCATTGGTAATCTCCCAGCACTCTAATAACATGTCTACATTAGAAGGTATCGAGGCCTTCTTCTTTTCCGTCGTCTGGGAGGATTGTAAGGAACAGAAGTCAGAGACTGTTATATTTATTAGTAATAACGACTGTTTTTACATGAAAATACATTTAGTAAATTTGATGTTAGATTATAAAATGTGACAAGAAAATTAGAATACACATAGAAAGAGAATAAAAAATTATGGAAACAATTTTTTAAAAAAGATTTGAGGCAAATTGAGTTAAGATAATATTTCTATATTTATATAGATGAATGAGCAACTCATTAGTAATAGGTACAGTCAAGTGTGATAGAATTATAAATATAGAACTAGAGTAATAAATAGTAGAACAATACTTATTAGAAATAATTGGAGAAGATAGTCGGGGATGTGGTCAGCAAAAAGAATATAATTAAACAAAAAATTATTTGGAAGTCCATAAAAACGGGGGGCAACAGAATTATAGGTAATAAGATTTCTATACATGGGATAGTTGATTTGCTGGGAATGTAAAAGGTCCCTGTTATGTTCACCCTATATTATTATTGGTATTTTAAATTATTTTTTTCTTCTTTCTATTAATTTTTTTTTTTTGTTAAACTTTACTTATATTTTGCCTCTTTATCTAATATTATGGTTGCATATTATTTATAAACTAATACATTCATATTTCTTTGCATTATATAACTTCATATTTATTTTATTTCCTTAATTATGTTACCTACTTATTCAATTACCAAGGTATACATTTTATTTTCCACTTCTCTCATCAGTTTATTTTATTAATTCCATTTTGTACATTTATTTACTTTATGTCATTCTGTTTAAAAATTTTTTTTCTGTATTCATTGGTTGTTATCTTCTTCTGTTCTTAGCCCTGAAGAAGGCTAAAAATTCTGGCCGAAACGTTAGCAGGATTAAATAAGTTACTTCAACTTATTTGTGTTTAATTTTGACTGCACTCCCTTCCCACAACCATGTTCTCCTCGAATAAAAAATTACTTATTCATGCCGACGTTTCGACCTGAGTTTCAGATCTTCATCAAGGAGCTTGTAGCAAAGGGGTGCTAGCTAAAACTCGACAGTTTTAGTCTCCCTGATGAAGACCTGAAACTCAGGTCGAAATTTCTGTATGAATAAATATTTTTTTGTTTATTAATGTTCTTTTTACGGACACCTCCTTCTGGGAAATAGTAAGAAATATGTTAAAAAGTTAGGTGTGAATGATAAAGGATAGGTGAAGGAAATATGGTAAGATACAGTAATAAGTAAAAAGAAAATAATATAAAAATAACAGATGAACGGACAGGTATATATATACCTGATCCCGATGCAAAAGGTGAAAGACTGTTAAGTTAGGCAGGGTGATGGTGGCAGGTATGGGTCTCTCCACTACTTCCCATCAGAAAGGGTCAGATATTTTATAATAAATTTATATGTAAACTCACAGGATCATCTAGTATCTTGTCTAATATGTTTTATGTTATTCTAACATAATTCTGTTATTGTTGGAAGATAGTCCGGGTGACGGTCAATAAAGGTATCAAAATAGTAAAAGGAAACTCTTATTAACCAACGTTTCGTCACACTTTATAGGGTTTCGTCAGGGCTGATAAGAATGAAGTTTTGCTGTCAACTTCAGTTTCCTTTCTTGCCCATT
This sequence comes from Halyomorpha halys, assembly GCF_000696795.3. NCBI lineage: Eukaryota > Metazoa > Arthropoda > Insecta > Hemiptera > Pentatomidae > Halyomorpha > Halyomorpha halys. The sequence continues at coordinate 1,168,356 of NW_027115366.1, read as the reverse complement.
GTATCATATCGTTTTCTTTCATATATTTTATTACGTTGATTTAAAGTGTTCTTAATTATTTTAAACATTACTTATTATTAGATTTATTTTTTATTAATATACTTGTTTGAGAGTGGTTTAGTTTCTTTAAAAACAATTTTGATCCTTTTTTTCAACCTTATTCTTTTTAAACTTCCAACGTTTCGACCACTTAGGTCATTTTCAAGGATTCCTTTACTTTGTTTTCATTTTTTCTTTTAAAATTCTTTAAATGCCGGCTAATTGCCTTTGTCCCATAAATTCTTCTATAAATTTCCTCCCCCAATTTAAAACTTTTACTAACCACTTTTATTACTATTATTTATTTGCAAATGAAAATAATAGTAAGAAAAGTGGTTAGTAAAAGTTTTAAATTTGGGAAGGAAATTTATAGAAGAATTTATGGGACAAAGGCAATTAGCCGGCATTTAAAGAATTTTAAAAGAAAAAATGAAAACAAAGTAAAGGAATCCTTGAAAATGACCTAAGTGGTCGAAACGTTGGAAGTTTAAAAAGAATAAAGTTGAGAAAAAGGATCAAAATTGTTTTTAAAGTATCTTATTATATTAGGGGTATTCATGATCTTTAGTTTAACATGTTAAATGGAGAAATATTTCCTCTTTTAGCATGTTAAAACGATATAACATGTATCATGGCTGAGAGTCTGTTAATAGGTTAATTTTGTTTTGTTTTTTCTTTTGTCTTGTGTTTTGGACTTTTTAAAAAATACAATCAGTAGCCAAACATTTACACTTCTACTTTTCACTAATTTTAGGCATGTTGTAATAAATTACTGTAATCAAAACTTAGAAGTAAACAATAACATGAAGTTTTGGGAGGAAAGGTTACTGAACAAGTTGCTGAGAAAATCCGCTAGGAGCTATTATGTATTTATCATTTAACATGACTTTAAATAGGGCTGCTCACAATCCTATAGTTATAACATTTAACATGGTAATACATTTTACATTTAACACAATATCATGAATACCCCTATTACTTATTTTCTACCGCATCTTCCAGAATGTTTATTTCTTTATTTACTTGAACACTTTCTGTTTTATTAATCTTTTTCTTTGTAGAATTCCTACCTCTATAATATTATATTTTATCTTTTATTATTATCAATTAACTATCTACTTAATTTATTGTTATGTATATTTTTAAGTTTGTTTATTATTATTTCATTTTTATGTTTCTCTGACCTATGGTTATCATTTCGGTTTTTTTTTTGTGTTTCAGTCCTGATGATGAACGATTCAGGTGGAAACGCCGGCACAAATATGTAAGTTTTGTTTATTTTTGTATTTTTGGTAACCCTCCCCTTGACCTTCTCCCCATATTTATCTAAGGTCAACTTGTATCAGCTAATAGGAAAAATTTTCATTTTAATATATCTTTTCTACTAACAAACTACAGGGGTACTTCTCAAAGTGGGTCGACAAATACTATCCCCGACAAGCCCGAAGGACTAGATAAGCACTGACCAATGGACCGAAAGATAAGCTAACCTCGGACACGGGTTAACTAGTTTTCGAAGAGTGGTTATTATATTTTTTCGGAGGAGCGGTCCCACGTGCTTGGCCTGCGTAATGGAGCCGTGAGAAAAGTTAAAATAGAGCGAGACTACTATCTCCCCCTCCCCTCTCCAGGTAGCAAGCGCCCTTCATTGATCCTGATTTATTTTTTATCTTAATGTACCTTAATGTCCTTCTTCAATAAAGGGTTCCCTTCAGGAGACTATTGTCCTTCCTGGCTCAATAAGAAAGGTACGTGGAGGATATGAATCACTCAAAAAGTGACCAATATTAGGGGTATTGATGATCTTTGAATTAACATGTTAAAGCGTGTTAAATGGAAAAACCTATGTTCAATTGAGAAATAATTCCTTCTTTAAATAGGGGTATTCATAATGTTGTGTTAAATGTAAAATGTTTTACCATGTTAAATGTTAAGTATGGGATTGTGAGCAGCCCTATTTAAAGTCATGTTAAATGTTTTATTTATTTAATGTAATTTACATCTGTACAAACGAATAAATACAATAAGTAAACATGTGGAATGTTTTATTTACACTTGAAAATCTTGGGAATGAATCACCCATTAGTGGTACTAATTGCTCAAACCATAATGAGTTTAAAAATAAATTAAAAGGCCATTCTCATCTGTTAAGGGTAAAGATTTTCTTTAAATTTATTTAATGTGATTTACAACTGTACAAATAATAAATACAATAAGTAAATACGTTGTATATTACACTTGAAAATGTTGGGAAGGAACCATTTATTGGTGGTACTTCAAGCATTAATTTAAATTAGATGGTCCCGTGGCCATCTTCTTTTCAGACGCCTCGGAGGATTATCAGGGATTGTTAAGGATGAGAGACTAAGGACTGATGGGTAAGGATGGGTAAGGAGTTTGGAATGAAAAGACGTATATCTCTGTGTTGGACCAAATCTGAAACGAATGGGATATTAAGGTCTTTCTGGATGAGTTTATTTGAAACGCAATAAGGAGCATAAAGGATTTGACGTAGGATTTTGGAGAATTGGATGCGGGAGGAATTTGATGGTTTCGTAGAGCCACAGAGCTCAATTCCATATGTCCCAATTGGTCTGATTGTCGTATTGTATAATAATTTTTTGTAGTGAATGGGAAGTTTAGAGCGTTTGTTAAGTATTGTAGCAATCAAAATCTACGATCAGTTTCTTGTCGTTTCAGTCTTGTGTGTGGATTCCAAGTAAGTCTCTTGTCAAGATGGAGTCCTAAGTATCGAATCTGTTCAAGAGAATGTTAAATGTTAATTATTCATCATTTTTAGTTTAACATGTTAAAGCGTGTTAAATGGAAAAACTCTTGTTAAATGGAGAAATATTTCTTTCTTTTAACATGTTAAAAAGATATAACATTTAACATGGTTGAGAATCTGTTTCTAAGTCTGTTTAATGAAGAATGATGTCACTCAGTAGCCTAACTTTTACAAAACTTCCACTTTTCACTCAATTTAGGTATGTAACAACAATAACATGAAGTTTTGGAAGAAAGGTTATAAAACAAGTTGCTCAAAAAATCCGCTAAAAGCTGTTATGCGTTTAACGTTTAACTTCCAATAGAGCTGCTCACAACCCTATACTTATAACATTTAACATGGTAAAACATTTTATATTTAACATAAAATCATGAATACCTCTACTGTTTCCTTTCATCAACGGAAAATCCAGATACAACTATTTCCAACCAAATGTATGGTTGTATATTAGCGAAGTGTGGAGTGGAGCCTCCTCTAAGACAGAGGTTGCCAAAGTGGGTCACCCAAGCGTATGCAAGGGGTGCGATAAGCAAATGCCACTTTCCCAAAATCTCACGAAAAAAAGGTAATAGTAGAATACTAACAAATATTTGACGAATGAAGTGAACAACAATGTTTCGAATTTACAATTAATAAATTATCAATAATGAATTCGTAATAAGTATGGAGTAAACTTCATTAAAAATAAGATTACAATATAATATATAAAATAGAATAAAAAATATAATATTGTACAACATGCAATGATATGTTCAATGTGTTACATGATATATAATATATAGAATACAAAAAAAGAAAATCCTTTTTTTAAAATTTATTTTATTCAATACTAGATCGGTCTGGTGGGCTTTTCACGATTAACATAACAGATTAAAGGATACGAAATGATATAAGAATAAGATAAAAATAAGGATCTAAGTATATCTAAATAAATAATATATATAATGAAACACTCATGTACACTTGGACACCTTATGTATAGATAATTATAATCGTAATATAATGAATTAAAATCATGTGAATCAAAATTAGTTATCGAGATTTATAGAAGTAAGAGAGTACCCAGTAAAATATTCCTTTTCTTAGTTGTTTTTTTTTGTGGTTGATTTATTTATTAGTTGTAATTTGAAACATGATTTGAATTATGTTTTCCAATTCTGTTGTTATTGGGTGATTCTCTAAATTTAGGTTAGTTTTTTTATTTATTTTTTTTACGTATGTTTTCTTTTCTAAATAAATTACTATTTGAAAAGTTGAAAGTAAAATAGTTTAAGTGGCAAAGTGGCAACAATTTTGAGATTTTCTGCTTTAATACTGCGGTGTCCTTTCCATTCCTCTATTCTCAGTTCGTTGGTGTTCCTCAAGGTAGTGTTCTCAGTCACATCCTGTACACCGCCTATACAGTTGACATCCCAACCAAACCTAACACTATCCTCACCAGGTATGCCGATGGCATATATGTGCTCACTGTTAATAATAACCCATTAATTGTATACCGAACTCTCCAATCCCATATCACAGACCTCGAAGATTTGTGTCGTAATTGGAGAATTAAAATAAATCCACTCAAATCACCTTTACCCTTCGTCGTAAACCTTCTGAATGCCCTTCAGTCTCCTTTAATAATGTTGCTCTTACCCCTGTCGAACAGATCCGCTACCTTGGACTACATTTGGACAAATTTATTAGATGTACAGTTGTAAATAGCTACAAATAAATTTTTAAAAAATAATACTGCAGTACGTTCTTGTTTTCGATCATTAAAGAGCGTTTGTCAAATTAATGTAAATTCTAGAGAATTGAGGAACGAAGAACAGTTTCTTGTCCTTGAAGTCTCGTATGAGGATCTCTTAGTTATATCCTGAATTTTAAATCCAATTATATATTCTATATACTAAATAGATTTATCACTACACCTGTTCTTTTGATGCGGTTGCTAGTTGGTTGCACATTGGTTGCACCTGTACTTCACTCACGCACACGTTGCGGCTCATTTAGTGTTGGGCTTCCATTCTCACACTTTTGGCTCGAAAGAAATTCTACAGCTTTTTCGAAAAATTCAGCCAGAACTGACGACTTGGAACTGATCGCCTTTCCCACACATTTCCTTCACGGCCGAGTAGTCGACCGTCTGGCTCTTCTGCTTCCGGAACAAGGCACTTCCTAGGAGTAAGCATGGAGAATTCATGGCCACAGAACGACGCAATGAGTACCAGCAACTTATTAACAAAATAAAGATATTGGATAATCATGCTACTGCGTCATAATAAGAACGTTATATTGGAAAATTGTTGATCCACCGTGTGTAAGAAGAGAGAAATACTTTATTTATCAATGTTGCCTAAATACATCACGTTGCTATCCTTAAGCATACTTATCAATCCGTAATCGGACATATATAAATTACACATACATGGTTTTATCAGAAAAAAAGAGATACAATAATAAGATATAATAAACAATTTTTTTCCCCTACAGTTTCCTTTTACATTCAATTTCGGTCTGTACAACAAATACAAATGTTTCAATTCATTCCTATTTCTCCTTTTCATTTCTGCTCCTCCAATTTCACCTTTTCACAATTTTTTAATTCACCCGATCAACAAATTCGCTCTCCGGAATTCACCCTCCTAGACCCTCTTCAGTGACCCGCTAAACAAATTCAATATTAGACGGTAATGTGAGATCAGACCATCATTCATAGTCACAGCAGTAGACCAGTTTACCAAAAACAAACAAATAGATACATTTTACGAGAATAAGACTAACACATAGATTAAAAGGAAAATATAATAAAAAACCGGTTACAGGAAACACTTGAATGGATAAATAAGTTTAAAAAAAAACAATAGTACTAATAAAATAAAAGAATTTAATGAATAAATACGTTAAAACACACAAATAGAGAGGTCAACATATTAAAATAAATAAATAAAACAAAGAATAATCTCTGAGCTAATTCCCATGCAATTAGCAATACATGTAACAAAAGAAAGATAGGCGGAGTGCAGTCAAAATAATTCAAATACTATATAAACTATTCATTGTGAGCCAACGTTTCGCTCCACTTTGTAGGCTTCCATCAGGGCTAAAATAGATTCAAGCAACTAAAATAGGGTAACTATGATTACATTTTAAATGATTTAAAATATGTGAAAATTTATATAAATATGAATAAATTAAATTTACTTAATTAATATGTACTTTCAATTTCGGTCTAATTATCATTTTTGATCGAGGCTGTTTGTAGTATACACAGACTTGGTTATTTGGATTCTGTGGACCTCAAGACGTGTTCCTACTAAAATTAGTTTAAACAATTTCAAAAAATACTATAGTATTTAAACTGTAGTTAATAATACTATAGTATTTAAACTGTAGTTAATAATACTATAGTATTTAAACTGTAGTT
>NW_027115366.1:1155583-1161372 GCF_000696795.3 Halyomorpha halys | reverse complement strand
GAAGAAATGAAATTTATATTGGAAGTTAATTTTTAGTGATTTCTGATTTTTTGAATTAAAATTACAGAAAGTACGCTCGTTTAAATTCAAGAAAGAATAATAATATAGTGAACAAAACTTATAACGCGGGTAAGGAAAATGGATAAAAGTGGAGAAAATAAGGGGTAAGAGTAAAATAAAGAAAGGGGAAAGAAAACCAAAAAAGAATAAAAACGAACCTGTCAGCTGGAAAATCAAACGCCTAATGGATACTGCGCTAAAGACGGTCAAACTCAGAATTAAAAAAGCTGTTACAACAATGACAAGTATTGCGATCATGAAAGCTTCACAGTATGAATTTTCAAAGGAATCAAGATCGCAAGACGTTGTTAGTTCTCCTGATTATTAATAACGATAATAATATACGGATATTTTGCGTAATAATTTATTTTCAAAAACCTGAAGGCCCTGTTCTTCCTATAGTGTATGTAAGAGGCCACGTAAAGAGCAGTGGAAAGGATAATAATTTAGTAAATTCTAAATTTTAAGTTTTAGTTTGGAAGAATAATATAAGATTGTAGTAAGATAGCCCTGGTGGTGGAGAATAAAGGTACAAAATAGTACCTACTAAGGTAGTTAAGTAGATTTATCTATTTATATCCGACGTTTCGCCCCACTTTGCAGGGCTTCATCAGGGCTGATCCTGATGGAAAAAGGTTGCACACTGGGTATAAATTGGTTTGTAGGGGTTAAAAAGTTTGCATAAGCGTTGGTTAACAATAGTTTAGTAACTTTGTTGACCGCCACCCCGACAATCTGAACACAATTTTAAGTTTTAGTATAGAATGCGTGAGCTGAGCAATTTCGAAATTCAAAAATAACAAGCATTTCCTGCCTTTGAATTCATTTTTATTTTCCCATCAATTTCTTTTTTTTCTAGTTAATATACAGATTCCATAACCTATCTACCTGTTCAATTGTTTTCCTCCTAAATCTATTTCTACTGCTAACTATGTATTTTGTTTTATCTGTATTTATTTCGTGACCTAGTTGCTTAGTAGAGTTTATCAACATATTGTATTTAGTTTTATGGTTTCCTTGTCTTCCTGCTTCTTTCCGAAAATAAATAAATTTATATTATAAGTTCGTTCATATGATAACTATTATAATCTTCGTTCAAATCAAATATGAAATGGCCAAGTATCTTGTATATTTGTGAAATTTTATAAGTTAAATGAAACATTTCGAAATTTACAGTCTCGTTTATAATTGGAATTTTAATTTGTTATTCAAGTAATTGGTTTTTATTTTTTATTTTCTAAGCGAATATAGCATCTGTAAAGAATAGAGGAAAGGATAATAGTTTTGTAAATTCTAACTTTTAGATTTTTGGATATAATGCGCGAAATAATTAATTTAGAAATTTAAAAATGACAAGCACTTCTTGTTACTATAAAACTTAAATACTGAAACTCATCTACCTGCTCAAGTATATTTCCTCTTATGTCTTTATCACCAAATTAATTCCATAATTAAATGAGGAAATTTATTAATTTTAATTTTTTCTCTGATTGGGCTTAATAGATATTGGAAGAAGATAGTTAACCGTATGAAGTAGATGATAGGAAGATAATCCGGGTAGTGGTCAATAAAGTTGCAAAGTAGTAAAAAAAACTACTTAATGGTAACCAACGTTTCAGCCCATTGTGCAGGGCTTCATCAGGGCTAAATGTAAACAAGATAGAAATATTTTAAGAATTGACAGAAAATTAGAATACATATACATTTGTACCATATATGTAACTATTTACTGTTATTGTTCTATAATTTGTTACTCTAGTTCTGTATTTACAATTCACACATGGCTGTACTTGTTATTAATTAATTTTCTATTCATAAATTTTTATATTTCTTTAACTTATTTTAATTTTGTTATAAAAACATTTTTTTTTTTTTTTGCTTTTTTTCCTACTTATTATGTACATGTATATTTTCTATCTCTTCCTAAAATGTTTGAATGTTGTTTTCATTTAGCCCTGACCAAGTTCTACAAAGTGGGGCAAAACGTTGCTTATAATTAGATAGTTTTTTCTACTATTTTGTACCTATATTAATAGAATAATTTATTCAGGTGGTATATTTAGAATCATATACAAATATGCATTGCTAAAACTATTTCTACTTGTAAAACTGTAGTAATTTTTTATATTTACTCTTTAATTATAGTTGTATTAAAATATAATAATCCTTTATGTAATCTAAAGAAGCTGTTGCTAGGTGAATTGGTTGGAGCCAGAGGGAAGTCGTGAGCTGTGTCTCTTAGTTCATTTTCTTATGCATTAATTCTTCAGCTCCGGCATTACTTATCTGGTCGACCATCGGAGGATTCTCTTCGGCTCTGCCTTTAATATATTATATAACATCCTTTTCCTTACAAAAAAAAAAATAATAAAAACATCCAATCACCAATCAAAATTCCATTCCGGAATAAAGACTGTAAATTTCGAGATTTTTCGTTTAACTTAATATAGAAGACATATTTAAAAATATTTGGCCAAGATTTTCGCTATTATGTATTTGATTTGAACGAAAATTATTATAATTATGAGAGATAGTTGACCGTGGATGATAAATGAGGAGAAGATGGTTGGGGGTGCGGTCAATGAAAAACACAAATAAGTATGATTAACTTATTTTAATGTGCCGACGTTTCGGCTAGAGTTTCTAGCCTTCTTCAGGGCTAAAAACAAAACAAGATAACAACCACAGTAAGTATAAAAAAATATAAAAAGAAAGTATAAGCAGAATAATTTTACACATACAATGAATAATTTTACAAAATAGAATTAATAAAATGAAGTGATGAGAGAAGTGGGAAATAAAATGTATACATAGGTAATTGAAAAAGCGGGTACAATAACTTACATAAGGAAATGAAATAAAAATAAAGTTATATAATGCAAAGAAGTATGAACATATTAGTTATTATTAATTTAAAATTTAAATATGAAAAGAAAATGAAAATTGAGAGGAATAAAATATATGTAACAATAATAGATGATAAAGAGGCAAATTATAATTATAGTGTACAAAACTTATAACGCGGGTAAGGAAAATGGATAAAAATGGAGAAAATAAGGGGAAAGAGTAAAATAAAGAAAGGGGAAAGAAAACAAAAAAGAAGAATAAAAACGAACCTGTTCGCTGGAAGATCGAGCGCCTAATAATGGTTACAGCGCAAATGGTGGTCAAACTCAGAATTAAAAAAGCCGTTACAGCAATGACTAAGTGTTTTTTATAAAGAAAACGTTACGGGAGGGTGAAAATAAAAAATAAAAAGTAGAAAAATTTTTGAAGAAGAAAAACGTGTGAAGAGGGTGATAGGAAGAATTAAGAATATATATGAACCAACGAATTATCGAATAACGAAGTACCGGAAGATGAAGAGGAAACGTAATATAGGTGGTGGACGACAAATGTGTAAGAAAAGGTTTAAAGATGAAATAATACGTTCAAAAGTGGGGGAAAAAAAAAATAAAATAAAATAATGTGAATTTATTAAAAAAAAAAAAATTATTATAGTTATTGTATGTATTTCTTTATGTAATTTATGTTCACATTCTTCTCTTCAATGTTACAAGCTTCATTACTCATTCTCAGAATTTTTTTTTTTGTAACAAAAGTACATAGATATATAGTACAAGAACCCAAGAGGAGGAAAAAGTCAGTTATTTCACTTCAATTTTTGATTACTTCAATGAAAACTATGTATAATTACTAGTCAAAACTGATAAGTTTGCCAAGTATATATAGGGGGAATAAAAAATGGCGACTGTTTCGTAACGTTAAAAAAAAAAATTCATTCAGAGCTCCATATCTTTTAAATTATCAATATTATAAAATAATCAATTAGATTTTCTAATGTTGTAAATAGTTTTAAAGGTATGAAGCTCTGAATGAAAAACTAATTTTGATTAAGCTGTCATTTTTTATTCCTCCTAACTATACTTGGCGGACTCAGAAGTGTTGAGAAGTGTAATTATACATAGTTTTCATTAAAGTATTCAAAAATTGGGGTTATATAACTGGATTTTTTTTCCCACGAATACAAAACAAAAATTCCTAAAATTGATGCAGCGTTGTAAGTTAAGAGGAAGAAATGAAATTTATATTGGAAGTTAATTTTTAGTGATTTCTGATTTTTTGAATTAAAATTACAGAAAGTACGCTCGTTTAAATTCAAGAAAGTACAAATTGGGTGTATTAAAAATATTTGTTAATTATATATTATGTTGTTGTTGTTGTCTGGGGCTTTAAGGCGTAAAAACCTGAGGTCATCAACGCCCATGTTTCGTGCTTTATAATTCTGTTTCATTTATATTTATAATTCTATTTCACTTTATTTTTCTCTTTAAATAATTTCGAAAAAAAATTTAAATAATTACTTCTTTTGGTATTTTTTATTACTTATAACAGATTTTCTGGTTTAAATCTTATTCAAAGGTCATTCCTTTTTAAGAAAACTAAGACCATTTCCACGTTCTTCTGGTCATCATTCGGAGCATCCGATATGATTATTATGTTGTATAAATTAATAATAGTTATTTTTATTGTAATAAATTTTTTTTTTTAAATCCTATGATTAATTACAGTTATATTTTATTCTTATTGATTTTAGAATATTTAATTCTTATAATGTATGCTATAGAGTATGATAAGTTCATTTTTATTTATTTAGACATTTAAAACTGTGTTTACTTAAAAATGCAGCTAGTAAAATTGTAAAATGGTGCGATGCAGCACTCTTACTTTATGTCAGTTATTATTTTTTTTTTTTATATATAATTAAAATATATGATTAGAAGAATATGTACAATTTTAACAGATCGATATAAAAAAATCTCTAAAAGATGGAACATAAAGAAGAAAGCTGAAGGAAAAGGAGAGTAGAGAGCGCGAGAGAAAGAGTAATAAGGAAGATAAAGGAATGGTGAATGGGCAGCGGGGTGGGGATCAGCTGACTCTTCCCGCCACGAACAGCTGATCGTTCCCGCCGGCGCCTTATCTAATCCCGCCGCTTCAGTTCCCGCCCTTTCCTATTGTTATGTACATATTTGAAAAGCGGTAATATTTTAACGCGGTCGCCAGCCGTTTTGTTACCTCGTGTAACAGTCAAGCATTCCCTACTGTTTCAACACGAAGCTAACATGTATAATATTTGTAGGACTGTTGGAATTCTTTGGCGGTGTAATTTATTAGTTTGTTTAATCATGAAAGCCTGATAAGTTTTGTGTATTCGCCCTCTTTAACTAATCCTATTAGGAAATTAAATAGTTGATGCGTATATATTTACAGATTAATTATTTAATTATTTATTATTATACAATTTTATAATTATTCTTTATTATGTCTTTTACTATTACAAATTAGTCTTCACTAGATATTTATAAAATATTTTAATGAATACAGATAATAAACTACAGCGTAATTTCGGTATCCGAACTTCGGGGTTGCCCCACTCCAGCAATCAGAACTAATGTAAAAAAAAAAAGTAACTCATTTTTATTTTGAAATAAAAGTACACATGTGTAAAGGACATTATAACTATTGACATGTTATTGTAATCACTGTGTAAATTGAAAGTGGTAATTTTTACGGTTTCGGTTTGTTTGTTTGTTTGGTTGTTTAGTGGCGCCAAACTTCATTGGTCATCAACGCCATTTATATTTTATTTAATTTTGCTAATATTTGTTAAATTTTATTTATTTTTAATTTTTTTTTTAATTTTTTTTTTTTATTTATTTATTTAT
>NW_027115366.1:1150254-1154743 GCF_000696795.3 Halyomorpha halys | reverse complement strand
AGAAAAGTGGGCTTTGTATTCAATTGGTTCCGTATTATTTTTGGAGTATTTGGACAGGTTTAGAACAGTTTTAGGACGTTGGAAGGTCCATGGTGGATGATTGTTTTCGGATTTGTCAATTCTTGTATACGGTGTAGAAGAACGGTTTCAGTGTAGGCTTATCTAATTCCTACGGTAGCGTTCATGATATATTTTGTTGGAATTATAAGTACGTGATATCTATTGTATACATTATTGGATTCTATAAAACTAATTTAATTAATAATAGAAATATTTATAATACATATTTTGTTGGTGAACTAAAGTTTTTTTTATCACGTTTTAAATAAATCGATATAAAGAGTATTTTTTATTTTTTTCACTTATAAATGAGCGATCTTATATAGTTTTAGCAGATTAAATAATCACTTAGCGTGATTTTACACTGGGGATGTAAAAGAATATTTTTTTTTTTTTGAAATTCCAAACTATCAAATTTTCAATAAAATATGTAAAAAAATAAAATAAACAGATGGTTATATAAATAGGTAAATTCATATTATTGAATTTTTTACACCATTTTCCTAATTCTTTCCGGTGCCCGAGCTTTTCATTAATCCAAATCCCCCCTCCCGATTTTCGTAAAGAAAAAAAATGTAAAAGCTTTTCGTATTTCCTAAAATAAAATGAAACAAAAAAAAAATTGTTCACTAGATTTTTCCCTAATTACCTACTTTGTGCGGCTGTAGAGATCCACAGGAGTGACTCAGTTGATTCATTAATATATACAAAATAAAATAATTTTTGATTTCATCAGATATGCCACTCTTCAAGCAGAGCAGTGATATTTTTTATAGGTATAAAATATGTAACAAGTCAGTAAATTATAGTTGTGATTTTTTATTTTATGTAGATACATAGATCTTAAACTCTGCATATTCCATGTGCTAAAACAGTAAATAAAAATAGCATTGTTATGTGACTGGAACCCATTTATATGCATGTGAGTACCTGATCCACCATGAAAATACTATAATTATAAGTGATAATAAATTATATATTATTGAGGTTAGGTACCCGCACCACAAATATATTTTCATGGTCATCAGGTGAGGAATGAATGTGGGGTTCTATTAATAGAAAATTACTACTACGTGCTACTAAGAAGAAAATAACTTGTTCAAGTACAGTTAGCGATAATGACTCCTTCATCATTATTGGCATCAATGACTCATTAATTTCTTTTCAATAGTCAATAGTCTATAAAACAAAAAAAAAATTGAATTTTTTAAAATATATCTTATTTCTCTTTGGGTTGATACCATATTTGTCCATATTGATCCTTTTCCATAAATTAAGATGTGAGGAGAAACTGATTAGAGATGTAGTCAGTGAGGAACACAAATAAGAAAAAACTTATTTATTTGTGCCAACGTTTCGGCCAGAATTTCAAGCCTTCATCAGTACTAAGAATAAAAAACAAGATAACAAGCATAATGAATAAAAGAAATTTCAGAATGTAGGAAGATAGTCCGGGTGCATACAGAAAGGATACAGAAAGATAGAAAGGAAATTTATTGAAGTTAATGTTTTGTCAATTATTATATATATATATAAATTTATTTCTTTTTTTCTGTTTTCTTTAAATGTTTATATTTTATGATTTTAATTTATTGTATAAATAAAAGGCTATTTCATTTCATTTCATTATCATATAACTTTTATCTTCTTATAATCTAATACTTGTACTAGACATTTTCTTTCAACACTATTTATTTATCTGTATTATTAGTTATTTTCTAATTTCATTCTGTAATTTCTCTCATTAATACTGGTTGTTATCTTGTTTTTTGTTCTTAGCCCTGAAGAAGGCCTGAAATCCAGGCCGAAACGTTGGCACTAATTAATATGTTTTTACTTATTTGTGTCCTTCAATGACCGCACCCCAAACATCTTCCTCTCATTCATTTATTAATATATATATATATTTTTATTCACTGAAACCCGGACAAAATTGAAATGAATGAAAGTGGAATAAGGATAGAATAGACATGGTTAGGAACAAAACTAAAAAATATTATAGAAAGATATTTTGGGTGGCGGTCAATAAAGGTATCAAAGGCCTTCTGTTCAACCGTTCGCTTTGAACAGGTAGGTGGTCTTGATTTGTTCTTAGCTCATTTATTATCATTTAATATCATTATTATTATTTTTATTTATATTTATTCTTTTTAAGACGTTTATTTAATCCTCTACTTTCTTCTTCCTTTTTTTCCCCGTATTGTTGTTGTTTTATGTACATCTCCTGTACTTTTTTTAACTGTATATTTTAGGTATTTAAAAAAAAAATTTACTGTGCCATTGTTACTTATTTTTTTATTCTCATCATTGTTTATTCAGGTTTATTTAGTATTAATATTATTTTATGTCTTCCTTCCTTTTATTTATATGTAATTTCTTATCACTTTATTTTTACATAATATTTATCCTAGCTCAAATTACCTTATTGTAGTAATGTTCATAATTTTTTTTTGTATCTTTTTAGCCCTGATGAAGCCCTACAAACTGGGGCGAAACTTCGGACATTAAAATAGTTTTAAACTATTTGTTCTTCTTTTTTTACATATTTTACTTTTCATGGTTAACCAAACGGCAAACCAAAACACTGGTTAACAATAAATAGTTTTCATTTACTATTTTTATACCTCTATTTACCGCCACCCGGACTATCTTTCTTTAATATACTTCATACAGTATAACTATTTTCATCTAAAAAAAAAAAAAATGTTATATAACTTTGTTATAAAATGAGCACTGTATTGTGATATTCAGTTATACTGAAAAATAAAACCAACGAAGAGGAAAAAAAATATAATATAAATATTAAAATAATTATTTTTATTTTAGTCAATAACAGAGTCATTAATATTCTATTCATTGTAGCTAGCTAATATTTTAGCGCAGTGCTATTATAGGTTTTATTAGTTCCATTTTTTATCTGATTTTAATGGAGGAGAAAACATTTTAATTATGTCGAAATTAGATATACTTTTTTATTGTGGTTTCGCTAGTAGATATTATGGGACTAAGGTTTGATGTAGGACGGCGGGCAACCGGTATTTTGGAATGTGCTCTAGGGTGCAAAAAGGTTGCCAACTCCCCCCCTTCGCCGGGCACTAAAACGGTAATATCCCAACATTCTTCCTGTCCGACCGCTCATCAGTTTTAAGAAAATCACAAAATTTATTTTATTAATTACAATATAAATTATAATTATTACTAAATAACACAATTTGACTGATATATCATATCTTAAAATTAAAATAGAAATTTGTACAGTAAAGAAATGTATAGAAGTATGAACGAACGATTCAAAACAGGTGTACATCACATATCAGATTAGAATTCTATGTCGATGGAGATAAAGATGGACAACTACTTAATCTAAATATTTTATAAGAAATAAATATTTATTATTAGCAGCCATATTGAAACAAGTGTATAAAATATAAATTCAATAAACATTTATGAACACGAAATCTAAATATTTTTAAACATACTCATTTTATAGTCTTTATGGTTGATTTTATTTGTAATAAAGTAAGGAACACTAAGGAAAAATATATTAAAAAGATTACATTTTATAAAATAAATGATCGTTGTTTGAAAAACGTATGAGTTTACAACAACTTTAAAAAGTTTTACATTTAAATTTTTCTATCGAACTGATCCTCGAACCTGGAACTAAATCTGGAATAACGACTGACTTGAAATCCTCACACAAGACTGAAAAGACAGGAAACTGCAGGTGGATTCTGAATATTACAGCACTTACTAGACAAACGGTCTAAACTTCCAACTCATTATAAAATACTGATCTACAAGACTATTATAAGGCCTTTCTGGACATGCGGAGTTGAGCTTTGGGGCTCCACTAAACCTTCGAATTCCTCTCATATCCAATCCTTACAATCCAAAATCCTTCGTAAAATCCTCAATGTTCCTTACTTTGTTACGAATAAAACCATCCATACCCTTACTCCTTAACTATGGGTGGATAGTGGATAGTTACCCGCTTGATTCTAATATTGCTTTTGCTCCAATTTCTGACAATCTTTCGAGGCCCCCGAAAAGAAGATGGCCTCAAGACCATCTAATGTAGAAATATTATTAGAGTGCTACCAATGGGCAATTTCTCTATAAGCCTGAACCATGTCATTGTAATAGAACTAATATGACATTTACTAGATGTTTGTTTATGTAATAAAATTGTAAATTTCAATAAATAGATATAATATGTATGTATATATATATATATTTTTTTTCTTCTCTCTATCTTCTTTAAATGTTTATATTGTATTTTGTATGATTTTAATTTATTGTATAAATAAAAGGCTATTTCATTTCATTTCATTATCATATAACTTTTATCTTCTTATAATCTAATACTTGTACTAGACATTTTCTTTCAACACTATTTATTTATCTGTATTATTAGTTATTTTCTAAT
>NW_027115366.1:1139667-1149449 GCF_000696795.3 Halyomorpha halys | reverse complement strand
CTGTTCAACAGGCGTTAGTGGTGTATCTAGAAAGGATACTGTAGGACAGGAGGGCAGAGGTTTACGACGGAGAGTAAAGGTGATCTGGTGGGATTTGTCAGGATTTATTTTGATTCTCCAGTTTTTTCACCATTCTTCAATAGATGTTATGTGTGCCTGTAGTGTTTGTGATGCATTAGTTGGGTCGTTGAAAGTATATTTAAAACACAAAATTATAAAGTTGCATACTTCATAATGACTATCTCACCGAAACCTCATACCTTGCTTTTACTTGATCAGACTACTTTAGGCGGAGTACGAATTGTCGGTGGGAACCAGTGGGTCTGACTAATTTGAGACATTAAAATTGAAAATCTGAAGAGTCGTTCGCTCAAAAAAACTTTACGTATTCAGAAACACACAGATTTTTTCCAATATTTTTAGCTCATACTGTTCTAAATGTGAATTGCTTAAGTCTTAAGGATGGTCTGGGTGCGGTCAAAGAAATAAATTCAAACAGTCATAAAACTATTTAATTTGAGCCAACGTTTCGCCCCACATTTCAGAGCTTCGTCCGGGATAAAAATTATACAAACACCTAAATCAGGTAATAATAAATGGACAATAGAGATAAAAAAATTAATGTATGGTGAAACGTAAAATTAAAGAAGAATAAATAAAGGTTTTTGATAATTAAATTTTTTAAAAATTTATTTATTGATATTTCCAACTGTACATAAAATATATCAAGTAAATTTGAAGTATGATCATAATGGTATGGTACAAAGATGTAGAGAAACTACTCATTGGTAGCACTCTAAAAACATTTTTACAATATAAGGTCTCGAGGCCATTTTCTTATCAGACGCCTCGGAGGATTGTCTGGGATGAAAGAGGATGCAAGGTTAGCAACTAATGGATACGAGTGGTTTGGGAGTTTGTAATGGAAGGATTGATATCTGGTTCGGGCTAGATCGGTTACATAGGGAACATTAAAGTCTTTGTGAATCATTTTATTTGTGACAAAGTAAGCAGCATTGAGGATTTTGGATTGTAAGGATTGGATACGAGAGGATTTAGAAGGTTTAGTGGAGCCCCAAAGCTCAACTCCATATGTCCAGATTTACCTTATTACAGTCATGTAGATCAGTCTTTTGTAATGAGTTGGAAGTTTAGACCGTTTGTCTAGTAAGTGCTATAGTAGTCGAAATCGACGTGCAGTTTCCTGTCTTATCAGTCTTGTGTGAAGATTTCAAATTAATAATTTGTCCAGCTGTAATCCAATGTAGCGGATCTGTTCCATAGGGGTAAGAGCAACTTTATTAAAGTACTCAGTCAAGAGGTTTACGGCGAAGGTTTTTGATAATTAATGAAAACGGAAATAACATCAGATAAAAAAGAAATATAAAATACAGTTTATGCTAAAAGACACACTGTAAATCTCCAATTATTTTTTAATTTACATTGTTCATTTATTTTTACATTATTTAAGTGTTTGTATTTTTTTTAGCTCAGATGAATCCTTGCAACGTGGGGCGAAACGTAGGTTCATATTAATATTTTATGACTATTTTAGTCTTTTTTTTTTTACTGCCCCCGAACCATCTTCCTTTTATTATCACACAAGGTCAGTCATCGATCTTCCAAAATATTTTTATACAAGCAAAGATGGACAGACTAAAGAAATTTTATATAATCATTTGCAGGATCTCAACCTCGACTTGTTTCAATACATTCATGCTATCTCTTTGAATAATTTTAGACATCAAATAAAATAATCGGATGAACCATTCGCTTTATTGTCGGGTAAGTATACCAGGGTGCCGTAGAAGCTAATCTAAAATCAAGTTGGCCAGTACCTAATACCAGTACCACTAGTACCGAAAAACGAAGTAATGAACTAACTAAATTATAAAGATAAGTAAAAATAGTAATATATTATAATAAAAAAAATTGATGAACATAGGGATATGTATAGATTTGTATACTCCTTGTATATAATTTTGTATAGATTAGTTGGCTCGTGTTAAGTTTTCACTTTTGCGATTTTTTTAAAAAAAACAAAATTTTGTTCTTTAGTTTTATGTTTTTATTTTCTTTTAAAATTTTTTGAGGTTAATCACTTCCATCATTTGAATTAAATTATTATTTATTTATTCATGACAATTGTAAAACGTTTCGGGACCACTGTCCCATATTCATGCACTATAAAAACTAACTTTATCATGATAGAACATCACTTCTTGTAGTTTCAACTGGTATTCTACTTCTATTTTTTTCTCGATATGGTTTTCCCTCATTTCCATATCTTCGTCTAATCTGGATTATCTCTCTATGAAGTCTGGTGAGTCAATTCTTTCAAAATGCATGAATATGGGACAGTGGTCCCGAAACGTTGTACAATTGTCATGAATAAATAAATAATAATTTAATTCAAATGATGGAAGTGATTAACCTCAAAAAATTTTTAAAAGAATTGACTCACCAGACTTCCTAGAGAGAGTCACCCTGTTGGTACCCTGTTGGTATCCTGTTGGTACCCTGTGGGTACCCTGTTGGTACCCTTCCCTTTCTTGTCCCAACAAATCTCTTTCTAAACTCCTAGTCCTAACAAGGGTTATTTATTCATGTTACTTAAACAAGTTTTGAGAGTTCTCGTGTTAGTTTTATTCCCTAACAACAAATCATTAATTTGAAATTATAATAAATAGCTTGACACTGCTGTTAATCAATAAACAGAAAATAAAAATTTAGAAAAAAATATATAATAACTTTCTTCACGAGTTTTACTGTGTTTACAAAATTAGCAGTTTTGGCTGACACTGTATTGACGTCTTTTTTAAATATAAAAATTATCTGGACATACGGAGTTGAGCTTTGGAGCACTAAACAATCAAATTCCTACCGAATCCATTCCTTACAATCCAAAATCCTTCGTAAAATCCTTAATGCTCCTTACTGTGTCAGAAATCATCAGGACATCAATTCGCATATGTTGCCGATTTGACCAGAACCAGATACCAATCCTTCCATGTTAAACTTACCAACTACCCAAATCCATTTGTTTCTAACTGGCTTCTCCTTCATTACCTTATAATCCTCCTAGGCATCTGAAAAGAAGATGGCCTCGAGATCTTCTGCTTTAGAAATGTTTTTGGAGTTATAGCAATGGGTAGATTCTCCACATGTTTGCAGCATGTCATGATATCACTTACAGCAAATTTACTTGATGCGTATATATGTATACAGTTATAAATAACAATAAATAAATTTTAAAAAAAAATATTGAAATATTTAGTATTTCTAGACTTAGACATGCTTAGCGCTTATATTAAGTACAGGTTTCGTGTATACTCCTATTTGAAATGAAATCAGGTTTCAACAAAAAAAAATAGAAGAAGATTGACCATATGAATTAGATTATTGGAAGATAGTCCAAGTGCTGGTCAATAAAGGTAATAGTAAAATAAAACTATTTATTGGCAACGTTTCGACCCACTTTGTTTTCATTTGGCCCTGACGAATCCCTGCAAAATGGCGAAACGTTGGTTAACAATAAATAGTTTTTTCTACTATTTTGGTACCTTTATTGATCGCAAATCAGACTATCTTCCTACAAAAAAAAAATTGATTTGTTTTACATAATGTTTCATGATACGAGGATAAAACTATTTGATGCCAACTCGGAGGTGACCCGAGGAACAAAATGTGCTAGATATGAATAATATTAGATATTCTTATAGAGTTGATAATGTATCACATTTAAGAGGAAATAAGCATTTATAGAAATTATCTCCCATTCTGTGTCGGCGCTAGTGATAGTCTGATAGTGACCACTTTCATCCAATTTCATATTTCCCTTTATAGCTTCAAAAACAGAAAAATAATGAATCGGTTGGTTTTATCATTATTTTAAAAATCTTAGATCATTCTATTCTCTTACAAAGGAAGGAATTTTTTAGAAGAAGGGAAAAAAACTTACGGAACAAATAGTTTATAACTATTTATGTCCGACGTTTCGCCCCACTTTTCAGGGCTTTAGGGTAAGCAGATATTACTGAGATATTACAATGGACCATTCTTAACATAAAAGTGATATAGCATAGTCGCGTTCCGGGGGTTTAAGCGGGGCGGGTGTCCGGTGGGAAAGGATTGCATTTTTTTTTGTGTGTTTCTATCTGTTACTTACAGATTTAAACTAAAAATAGTGACCAAGATAGGTATAATTGATGGTAAAACATGATCTAGTTAACTAAAGAATAATTGCGTCTTCTGACACTATTTTATTTTTTCATGTTCAATTTGAAAAAAAAAAAATCTTACGTAAAATCCTTGA
Organism: Halyomorpha halys; assembly: GCF_000696795.3. Classification (NCBI taxonomy): domain Eukaryota; kingdom Metazoa; phylum Arthropoda; class Insecta; order Hemiptera; family Pentatomidae; genus Halyomorpha; species Halyomorpha halys. The sequence continues at coordinate 1,145,134 of NW_027115366.1, read as the reverse complement.
TGCTCCTTATTACGTCACAAATAAACTCATTCACAAAGACCTTAACATCCCATTCGTTGCAGATTTGACCCAAAACAGATATGCGTCTTTTTATTCCAAACTCCTTAACCATCCTAACCCATTAATTCTTAATCTTTCATCCTTAACAATCCCTGATAATCCTCCGAGGCGTCTGAAAAGAAGATGGCCACGAGACCTTCTAGTTTAAATTAATGTTTGAAGTACCACCAATGGGTGGTTCCTTCCCAAGATTTTCAAGTGTATATGAAACATACTACATATTTACCTATTGTATTATATTGTACAGTTGTAAATTACAATAAATAAAGAATTTTAAAAAAAATTTAAAAAAAAATAATTTTCCATAAAAAATTTCTTAAGTGTAGCTTTGAATCTGCAATATTTGTATTTTGTGTGAAGATACTACACAGCATACTAGGAATTAAATTTTTTTTTCATAAATTACAGAATCTTTCTAAAATGCTTTCATGTTATAATTGGTGATAATATCGCGGTCCCAGTTCAACAGTGTAACACATCAAAAAATGGTTATTTTGAGATATGCATGTATGCATGTAATATTAGCAATCAGGTAAGATCTATTCAGTTCAAAACTGTAATATCTCTAAATATTTTTTTATTTTATTTTATTTTTTAATATTTATTTATTGCTATTTATAACTGTACATTATAATACATTTAGTAAATCTGATCTAAGATAAATTGGAGTGTTACAGGCGTGTAGAGAAACTACCCATTGGTAGCACTCTAATGACATTTTACATTAGCTGGTCTCGTGGCCATCTTCTTTTCAGGCACCTCGGAGGATTGTCAGGAATGGAAGAGGATGCAAGATTAGAAACTAGGGGGTTTGGGTGGTTAGAGAGTTTATAATGGAAGGAATGATATCTGGTTCGGGCTAGATCGGTTACATAGGGAACATTAAGATCTTTATGTATGATTTTATTTGTGACAAAGTAAGGAGCATTGAGGATTTTACGAAGGATTTTGGATTGTAAGGATTGGATACGAGAGGAATTCGAAGGTTTAGTGGAGCCCCAAAGCTCAACTCCATATGTCCAGATTGGCCTTATTACAGTCATTTAGATCAGTCTTTTGTAATGTGTTGGAAGTTTAGACCGTTTGTCTAGTAAGTGCTGTAATAAGGTAATAAGTGCTGTGTGGTGTGAGGATTTCAAGTCAGTCGTTGGTCCAGATTTAGTTCCAGGTAGAGGATCAGTTCGACGGAAAAAATTAAATTTTTAACTTTTTAAAGTTAGTGTAAACTCATACGTTTTTCAAACAACTATTATTTATCTTATAAAATGTAATCTTTTAATTAATTTAATTTAATTTTAATTAATATGTATAGACGGTGTAGAGGATGGGACCAAGGATACTACCTTGAGAAATATTTTTTAATTAGTTTTTATGACATATCTTGTACATAACATATCAGATACAGTGTTTTACTGTATAGATCTTATGCTAAGGTTACTTATTTTTCAAAATAACCATATTTTGAAATGTTAAACTGGAACAGCAATGTGAGATTTCAATTTTATTTATTGTTGATAGACAGTATATTTAAGAAAATGTATAATCAGATAAATGTTTAGACGGTAGATATTGAATCACCATTGATAGATTATGTATCATTGATATAAAAACATATTTTATGTTTAATAACATATTAAATGTTTAATATTATAAGTTTAATGTTTTATTCTAATCCATATTTTAGAATTTTAACCTAATGACGAATATTTAATGAAGAAATATCTTAAATTCTGCTGGCACGATCTTAATTTTATTTTCTATTTTGTTTGTTGCTTAATTTTAATTCGTCAGTAGTCCAATAAATTTGTTCAAATATTTAATGTATGTTTTTATTCAACATATAAAAATCAATATTTGATTATTTGTATTTGCCCTATAGTTCATTTCATTGTGATGGGTTTTTTTTGCTAAATATTCAGTTTTTTTTTTGCTAAATGTCTCTTTGTGAAATTTTTTTTTTATCTCCTTTATTTATTTATTTTATTTATTTAATGTAATTTACAACTGTACAAAATAATACAATAGGTAAATATGTTGTATGTTTCATATACATTTGAAAATTTTGGGAAGATTTGTGGGAAATACCCATTGGTGGTACTTCAAACATTAATTTAAATTAGAAGGTCCCTTGGCCTTCTTCTTTTCAGACGCCTCGGATGATTATCAGGGATTGTTAAGGATGAAAGATTAAGAATTAATGGGTTATGGAGTTTGGAACGAAAAGACGCATATCTGTTTTGTGCCAATTCTATTACGAATGGGATGTTAAGGTCTTTGTGAATGAGTTTATTTGTAACGTAATAAGGAGCATCAAGGATTTTACGTAGGATTTTGGATTGGATGCGGTAGAAATTTGATGGTTAGTAAATGAAAAGTTTAGAGCGTTTATCTACTTTACTGAAATAATAATTACTTTTTTTTTAGTGAATAAAAAATCAGTAATACTTTTTCATTTACTTTACTGGGTGGGGGAAACTAATTATTCTATTAATAAAAAAAAAATGTTTTATGAAAAAACAAATCATATTCGTTTATAGCGTTGTCTGAAATCTTTAAATACTATTTTTCAAAGAAATTAAAAATTAGAAATTTTTCACGTTGATTTATTTGTTTGATTATTGAATTTGTTGTCTTCTGTTATGGTTCGCATAAACGTTGATAAGTCCTCTACATTTTATTCAATTCCCACGTTAATACAACCACTGGAAAGCTGAGTGTCGGATTTAATGTCCTTATGCGGGTGAAGTATAAGATTGAAATAAAGTAAAACTTTTCAAATTTTCTAATTAGTTAGGTGCCCTTTGGTTATGGTTGACTTATAGAGCCCTAAACCACTCCCAAGTTACTTGTTTATTGGTTAAGTCCTGTTGAAGATATTTCTATTTTTTCACCATACATTAATCTAATTTGTAAATAATAATGATAATAACAATTTATTTATTTGTTTATGGGGCAACCCCTGTACAAATAGAGTTGGCCTGTGAAATACATGAAATTTATAATCAATTGTAGTAATTTTACAAAAATGGTGAGTTAAAGATCGTTTATATAAACTAATAACATACAATATACCCAAGCTGGGCTATCCACATTCGTTAGAATAAAACAGTAAAATAATGAACGTCACTTTATATTTAATAATATTAAAAAACAAAAAAAAAACTATAGCTCCTATTGGGACGATAGGTGTCCAGCTCTAAGCAAAAGACTTTGTGTTAAATATATAAAAAACAGTTTAAGGTCCAATCCTGAGGGTACAGACAGAAATTCATACAACTGATTTCTGCTAATATCGCTTAGCTTCGGCATGTATCGGATTCGGTTCTCATGATACGCGGGGCAATTTGTCAAAGAATGGAAACAATCCTCCAGGGCCGTTCCATCACAAGCTGGACAAAACTTCTGTAGGTCCAGAGTATATTTGTGTGGACCGACATTTAGAGTAATTGCATATTTACCGGAATGTCGTAGTTGGGCAATTATTCTCAAGTGAGTTATAGGACACCTGATCTTTAGGTAGCTTTGAGGAGCGTCCGTTTTAATGAAGACCCTTCCGTACCACGGGTTACAGGTCCATTCTCGTAATAACAAGAGGTCTTTATCCTTGACAAATTCCCTGTATCTATCCAAGATCTCCCCCATTCTAATTTTGATACTTACCGGATCATTAAGTAGTATCTGGTCAATCATTCCGTAGCTCTCCAATATTTTTCTTATCTGTCTTACCCAATTATATTGTTGACTCAAACGGTTGTTACAGTCTACCTGCAGTACCTTTAGATAATATTGTTTCACGAAGTTAGTAGAACTCATGTAAAGTATTTGTATTACCCTTTGCCTTTGAGTTTGCTTTAAAAGGTGATATCCAACAGGAATGGGTGCCACTTCTAGTGTTACCATAAAGTGTAAGGTGTTTCATTGCAAATACAGTAGTCGCTTGTAGTACCTAGCTTGTATATTTTCCAATTCCTCTATGTGCTTCACGGCCTAAATAGATGCAGCGTAGAGGATACAACTCAACAACTTTCTGCCTGGCATCCTACGAGATTATTTTAGCCTTCGCACAGGTACTTAGCACCGCCCCGATGCCTGTGTTTCTGTTAGATGCTATATACTTCATGGCACGGTTAAAAAGTCCCGATGAACTAAACTCTATACTAAAATCTATATTCAATAACATTACCCTCGAAATATACCCTTTTTCTTCTTTAAGGTTTACCCTTATAAGTTTTTAACAATTTTGTTTTTTCTATATTAACGGTCAAGTTATTTTGTAGTATATATTTAAAATATTTAGTTTTGATTGGACATCAGTCACAGAGTCTCCAATCAAGACCAAATCAACCGCGTAAATCAGGGTCATGATTTCTTCGTATGGCGATATCCTCATTCCATGTTCCAAGTTCCTACTGTGTAAATAACTAAATATATTAATTTGTATGGAACTTTCAATTATATTCAATATCTACATCTCTAAATCTAATAATTGCAAATCATTGCCTGTTTTTTTAAAAACAAATTTGATCCTTTTTTTATCAACTCAATTCTTATTACAAACCTTCCAACGTTTCGACCCTCAGGTCATTCTCAAGGATACCTTCATTTTGATGTAATTTTCTTTTTTAAAATCTTAAAAATTCAGGCTAATTGCCCTTGTCCCAGTTAACTTTTTCTATATAGTTCCTTCTTAAATTTAAAACTTTTACAATACAGTTCTCTTCTTTCTTTCATTTACATTTGCAACCTTAAAACAGAACCTAGCTTCGGTATGGGACAAATGCAATTAGCCTGCATTTTTAAGAATTTAACAAAGAAAATGACCTGAGGGCCGAAACGTTGGAAAATGTGTAAAGAATAAAGTTGAGAAAAAAAGGATCAAATTTGTTTTTAAATAAACTAAACCACTCTCAAACAAGAATATATTAATAAAAATTAATCTAATTGCCTGTTTTTTTTTACATACATTATTTTACATAATTATATAATTCTAAATTTATTTAGCTTATATAATGGATGATTGCTAGTGAAATAAATTACGAAACTTAAGCGACAAATTGCATAATTATTTAAAAATAGAACTATAAGAAATAACTATTAGACCAAATTTGTTTTTCTATTATAACGTTTCATGTTAATCATAATATGTTTTTATCATGCTTTAATCATGTTGTTTCATTTTCATTAGTGCTTCATTTAAACGTATTGTTTCAATGTATGTATCCATGTCTAATGCTTTATTTTCTTAGGTTTCTTTAAGATTATTAAATTAATTCATAAACATTTCTAAGCCGCATAAAGATTTTTTGAATAAATAATTTCATATGGATATAAGTAATAAATATATTTAATTAAATAATTTATTAGTTAAATTCCAATTTTAGATGGAAATCATGACATAATTTAAAAT
>NW_027115366.1:1136949-1139617 GCF_000696795.3 Halyomorpha halys | reverse complement strand
AAAATTTTACTCAAAAAATATTTTTTTATATATAAAAAATATATTAATTCATAATATTTCTGATGAAATATAATACTTAAAGTATTGATTCTATTAATAACGAATTCACGATACTGACATTACTTTAGTGTCGAGTACAAGCCGGGGCGGGGGCGTTCCGCTTGGTTACGGGAGAAAATATTCTTACGTAATGATGATCAAATCAAATTTAGTCAAATTAAAATTATATTTGAAAATTAAATATCATTTTATATTAAATTGTATATACCTATTAAAAGATATATATATTTTTTAATAAAATATTTCATTGAGAGATGTATTTTTCAAATTGAGGAGGGGATAAAAATTATTAAAAAATAAAATAAAATACATTTTAATTTGTTTTATGAATTTATTTATACAATTTTACAGTCTCATGTATTATTTTTTATTATTATCTGGTTTGAACGTCTTAATTTATCAATTAATAATAAGAAATAAGGACTTTAAAAAAACTCATTAAATGGCTAATTAAGCTTGTTTTACACCAATAACTTATATTAAAAATATTTTTTAATTAATTGACAAAGTAATGATGGAATAAACAACAGGAATTCGAATTACTTCAACAATGCGTTTTAAGGTGTGCGGCATTAAAATCTCTCACCTTCCGTACCAAAATGGTGTCATTGATAATTCTAAAATTAATAATAATATGAGGAATTACTTTATTTAATTGAATATATAAAGACAAGATGAAAATCAATTTAACAGAAATAATTCAAGTATGCATATTAATGAAATCATGCAGGAAAATCCAAGATGGCGGCTTTTTGATATTTTCTATTGACAGCTATAAGACTGGAAAATAGTATCGATAATTTATTTAAACATATTTTCTGGAATAATTTGATTTTTCAAAAGGGTTTTCCTAAGTCAATAGTCTCTGGAGAAAGGTGGTAAGGAGGATTTTGCTCTGGAAGATTTTTCTTCAACTGGAAAATTGATAAAATTCAAATATTGCTAAAAAATGCATATATATTACTTTAAAAAGACATAAAAATAAGAAAAAAAGAATAAATGTTAACGGTATATGCATAATTTTACATATTGCTATTAGACTTCAATGCAAAAGTAATTAAACTAATGATTCAAATGACTTTAATGGTGGAATGAGAAGGACAGGTTATATATCGATTGGAAAATACAAATATATTTCGATTTTTCTGTATTTATAATACATTTTATAGTATATATTCACATAATATATATGTAATTATATTTTTTATGTTGTCTAATTACGTAAAAACTGTTAATAATACATTGTAAACAGTGGTGGGGATGAGCTTGAAGATATTGTTAATTTTTTCTAAACCGTGAGGTTCAGAGGATGAAAAACTGCAGTACACTGTAGAAAGAATATCAACAACTCTTAAGATAAATATTTTTATTTAAAACATTAATTTTAAAGTTATTATTTACTTTTTTTGTAAACAATTGAAAAGTAATCGATCGGATATTTTCTCTAAAATCCATTTATATTATACAAATTTTCAGGAAATATCTACATAACAGCCGGCTGCTCTGTTCCGTTATTGTAACCTTGTAATATTCACTTTATAAATAGTAAATATATTTTATAAGTAATCATAGAAAGTAGACGAATTTTACATAAAAATATTACGGAATGTTCCCGTTCAAAGAGTTTTGATGTTCAGTGATATTTTAGAACAACGCCAATGAACATTTATTTAAAAAAGTTTTAAATATATAAAATATACATAAAATATATTACATAAGTATACTGGACTATACATAACATTTATGTACACCAATTTTGGGTAATTTTCATTTTATACGAATTTTTAACTGATCTGTTGCTATAACGCTCTCTACAAATATTGAATATCCATGGTGTAATGTTTTATGTAATAAATGTATTTTATGAACTGGCGTCAACAATATTTAATTATTCTAAACATATTACTAGTATTATATTAATATGAAAAAAAGAGAAACAAAAAATAACAATATATTAGGTATTAAACATTATTCTTATTATAGTAGTGAGAACAATGTAAATCGTATTAATATTTCAATGGTACAATACAATAATTAAGTTTGTTCCAACTCTAGTCAAATCTGTTATCGAATTGGTAGACGCACGCGCAGTACGGTTTTTGACTTCCATGTTAAGTACCACGCATGCGTCAGCCAATTGGACTCGTGTTGGAACAGGCGCCAGAATAAAACCAAAAATTAAAAAGGGCTGAGTCATCATAAAAGTCGATTAAATATTAATTAAAAGTTATAAATAATTTTTTTTTTAAAATTTAAGTTATAAATAAAATTTCGAGTCAATGTTTAAAAATAAACTTCTAGATATCATAGTTTTGTGCAAGGTATTTCATAAGGGGATTGGCAGAATTTAAGTAGAATATTGAGGTATTTAGGACATTTTTTTTTGATACCCCACTCTTTCGAAATTTAATCTGTAAAAACGACTTTTTTTAATGTCTCAACTAAATCTTTGTAAAATATTAGCAATACTGGATTTATTTAAGATTTTTTAATTAATGAACATAAATTAATATTTTTTTTTTACTATGTATATGTATTAATGCATTAAAGGATAAATAAGCAGTCAAGTAAAAATTGCAATATTTTAAGATAGCAGTTTAAAATATAT
>NW_027115366.1:1128891-1136648 GCF_000696795.3 Halyomorpha halys | reverse complement strand
TTGCAGTGTTAAAAATTTATACCTTTATTTAATTTTAAAACCATTTTTATTTTGCTACGGAGTTATTTGTTTTAAGACCTTTTAATATTGTGGACATTTCAGTTTGTTTTGATTTTATAATGAATTTTGAATAATATAAAATCATTTGTCGGAACACAGACCGGGTGGCGGTCAGTAAAGGTGCAATTAAATTATATTAAATATAAATCTTCAAACTATTAGGTATCAGCTCTGACGAAGCCCTGAAAATTTGGGCGAAACGTTGGTTACAATTAGATAGTTGTACTATTTTGTACCTTAATTGACTACCACCCGGACTATCTTCCTAAATTCCAGTTCATACAGTGAAACTGCGTTTTACAATATGAATAGAAAATTATGCTTATTTATTTAATATATCATACTTTCATAACTAAAATGATAAACAAAAAAATTAAATATTAAAATAATCATAATTAATTATTACTGTACATATTTGTTTAAATCTAGCTTTATTATAATACTATGCAATATTATATAATATTGACGTATGCGAGGTGTATTTATTATTAAACAATGTTAAGCCCCACTTTGCAGTGCTTAAAACAAAGATGACTACTGTTTTTTGTTTCGATCTGACAGCCCTGACGAAGCTCTGCAAACTGGAGCGTAAACGTAGGTTAACAATAAATAGTTTTATTTTACTATTTTGATAACTTTATTGACCGCCGCCCGGACTATCTTCCTACAAACTACATAGTACAAGAGCCCAAGAGGAGAAAAAAGGCAGTTATTTCACCCAAATTTTTTAATACTTAATTGAAAACTAGGTACAATTACCAGTCAAAATTGATGAGTCTGCCAAGTATAGGTAGGGGAATAAAAAATGGCGGATGATTCACAAAACGTTAAAAATAATTAATATTTTATTCGAAGATCTATATCTTTACAATTACCAACAACAATAGAAAATCTAAGAGAGCATCATTTAAAGTAGAGTAAATTTGCTAAAATATGAGCCATAATAGAGATATTTACGTTCAATAATTCTCGAGATATTTTTTAAAAAGCAACATTTCATAAAAATCAGGTTTGGAAACAGCCGCCATTTTTTATTCCCCTTACCTATACTTGGCAGACTCATCAGTTTTGACTAGTAATTATAAATAAGTTTCATTAAAGTTATAAAAAATTGGGGTGAGATAACTGCCTTTTTTTCTTCCCGGCTCTTGTACTAATATATTATTTTCATTTGACTACTATAACACAGCGCGCTTTGTTTATAATATGAAGTATATAAGTTTTTTTTGCCATTAGGTTATAAAATTGAACACATTTAGATTAAACTAAACCCGAATTAGAAATAGTTATCTATACATATTTTTTTCTGCCCCTGTTATAAATAAGAAGTGTCCAATTAAAATAATTTTATCTTTAAATATTGCACAGCAAGGATGACACAAGATGTTTAGCTAAGGAAACAGAGGTGTGTCAGCTTCAATATCACTTATTGCTTCTGTTTGTTGCCTCTAAACAAACTTCAAAACACCTTTCAAAATATCTAATTGATTAGAACTCGTAAATAGGAAAGTATAGGGCAAACTAAACGTAACCAAGGCAAACATCGCTATCTCTTCGTGGTTCAATTGCGAACATCTTGGAGAAAGATAAAATGCAAACAGGCTCGAAACTGCGTTAGGCAAACACGAGATAAAGAGAGGCCTATTTGAAGACAAATCTATATAAACTGGAATAGAGATTACGGGAGTAATGAGGGGTGATATTGACTGATCGTAGAGGTCTGAAGGGATACATATAAATGAGAAGACTTATTTAGAAGTGCCAACGTTTCGGCCAAAATTTCAAGCCTTCATTATGGCCAAGAAAAAAAAAATCTAATAACTATAATGAATAAAAGGAATTACAGGATGATTAGAAAAGAAGAAAATAACTAGCATTATAGGATACGTAAACAGTGTTTAAAAGACATGTATCATCTATGTATTATAAGAAGATAAAGGCTATATGAGAAAAATAATATTAAAATTAAACAAGAGGAATGGACAAATAATAAAGTAAATATGAAAACTTTAATTATAAATAATAATTATTAAATTAAAATATTCATGTTTCTTTTTTTATTATTGAAATTAAAATCTTTACCGCTACAACCCATGAAGGGACGCAGTACTTTGTAAGGAAGTTCTATTACTACACCAACGGTTGTGCAAGGAGGTGATTTTGTCAGAATCACGCTCGACCACCAAATTTTTACTCACTTTAAGAGGTTGGATGGACCCCGCTAGGGCTCCAGAATCCACAGGGTTGCCTAATGGCTACAGTCTAACAGAAAACAATTATCTGCCAACCGGATTCAATCTTGGGTTCTGGGAGTTAGTAGCATTGTGCCTTACCACAGGGCCACCACGCTCTCTTATATTTATCTGGTATAATAAATGGTTTGTGTATATGGTAGTGATTTGGTGGATAATTTTAAAATAAGAAGATTTAGATATTTATGATTTTCAATTTAAAAAAATAGGTTTTTAACTTATAATTAATGACCTGGGCAGAATAGCCTGCAAAACAAATTTTAAATTTTAGTGTGAGGAAGAATTTATAATTGAAGATGTCTTTGAGGATGGCTGAAATGGCCAAAACGTTGGACTGTTGAAATAAAAAGTGTTGAGACTAAAAAGGATACAATTTTTACCTGTCTCAAGAAATTGAAATAATATAATCAATATATATATATATATATATTAATATATATATATATTACTTTTCTCGCACAGTCTTTATCTTCTTATAATACTTAGACCATACATGTCTTTTGAAGACTATTTATGTATCCATAATGTTAGTTATGTTCTAATCACTCTGTACTTTCTATTGTTCAATATGGTCGTTGTTTTGTTTCTGTTCTTAGCCCTGATGAAGGCTTGAAATTCTGGCCGAAACGTTGGCACTAATAAATAAGTTTTTATTTGCGTTCTTCACTGATCGCACCTCCAACCATCTTCTTCTTACTAATGGTGAAATATTTTTACAAAAGAATTGGGATTATCGTTGCTGAGAATGGCTAATGATTTATTAACAGGTGAGTTACCTGTGAGTTACCTGCCGAGGTTGGGGTGAATGCTTCGCCTACCTGCTCAGGAGTCCTTTTTTCGAAACCATGGGAACACAACAAATATGGCAAGTATGTTCAAGCCCGAGGCAGAAGGAGCCATTTATCTTGATGAGACCAATAAATACCAAAGACCGCAAGCATCTGCAAGGATTAAGCGGTTATACAATAATTAAATATTTTGAAAAATTTGCATACTACGAATTCTTGCAATTTGTTTTTTGTTGTCCTTGGAAGGTTATCAGGGAATGCAAATTCCAAAAGTAGTTTAGCAGAGTGTTGAGCGTCACACTTTTATTCAAGGATAAGTATATTGATAAGATCGAAAAGTACAATGAGAACCACGAGAATTAATGTCACTCAGGAGGATTTTCTTGATTTCAATTTTATACAAATCTTAGAACCAGAAGAGCATCAGTTCCCTGGAAGACTGTGGATGATATAAGAAATATAACGTAGAATTAGATGAGGATATAGGAATGTGCGATAAAAATTAGAAGAGAAAATTTGCAGGATGGCCCAAGAAAGGAAGAAAAAATAAAGAGCATTCGTAAAAAAGCAAAAGGTCGGTATTAAAAGAGAAATATTTTAAACAATATTTTTTTTTATTATCTTGTTCCAGTAATGGTACTTTTATCAATAATAACAAAAATATCCAAATAGTCTTAACCTTCTACGTTGGTCAAAACGTCGGCAGAAAATAAATAAATAGTTATTACTATTTTTTCTTCCTTCTTGACCAATAATTTAGGTCTTCATCATGGCTGTCGGATGAAGATGTAAACGGAGAATCCACAAAGTGAGTTAACATACATTGCTTGTAAAATATAGCATTTCTTATAACTGAAAAGTTCTATTAATTTAATTAACTGAAAAGACGTAATAAATGTTGTAAAATGGTAAGCTGTGTAAATTATTATTACAGATTGCATAAAAATGTAATGTTGAAGGAAGAGTGTGAGATGGGTAAAATGTAGAAATGAGAATTTAGATGATTTGACAATGTAATAAGAATAATAAAGATAAATGATAATATAAATTAATAAGACAATAACATAAACATAGTAATATAAACTCCTTCAAATTAACTTACGGTCAATAATCCATATGCATATAAATCTTTTTTATTTATTTTTGTAAGGATATGGTTAGAGATACGGTCAAGAAAAAATAAAAGTTATCAAATATTTATTTATGCCGACGTTTCGACCCATAATCAGGGCCCTTGGGTGGAGATGAAAATATGTATGTATACTTTACAGCACTTTATTTTACATCATATTTTTTATGAAGGAAAGTTCAGGGCTGCAGTTAGAAAGGAAAAAAAAATAGAAATAACTATTTATTTATCTTCTGCCGACGTTTCGACCGACGTTATAGCGCTTCATCAGGGCTGTTAGATGGAAGTGTTAACAGAGACCACTCAAAATGAGTTTGAGGGGTCTCTGTTTATATCTCCATCGCACACCATCTTCAAATTAACTTACGTTCATCTACGTCTTTTCTTTGTTGTTCCTATGTCATTTTCTTCTAGCATATCTCTTTTCTAGTGATCCATCACAAATATTAAATTTATTGTACAAGTTTTATTTAAGCGTAAATGTTACCAAATGTTGTTATAACTTACGATAGTGTCGAAATCACACGGGATCATAACAGTCCTATTGAAGCTAGAAGGGCCTGAACAAGCACAGAAATTAATTGAGTGACAGGTCTGACGAATATGGGTCTGATGGGATAGATAGGCCAAGGAGAGGAGGAGATGAGTCCTATGGGAATAAGGGAGTTCCCAAGCACCGGGATGGTCTTAACTTTCAACTAATAAGCAAAATAAAAATTTAAAAAAAAAACTTAACTTTGAACTAATAAGCAAAATAAAAAAAACAACAACTTAACTTTGAACTAATAACAACAAATAACAACCCCTGATAATCCTCCGAGGCGTCTGAAAAGAAGATGGCCACGGGACCTTCTAATTTTTTTTTTTTTTTTATTATTATTTATTGTAACTTACAACTGTACAAAATAATACAATAAGTAAATATGTTGTATGTTTCATATACACTTGAAAATCTTGGGAAGGAACCACCCATTGGTGGTACTTCAAACATTAATTTAAACTAGAAGGTCCCGTGGCCATCTTCTTTTCAGACGCCTCGGAGGATTATCAGGGATTGTTAAGGATGAAAGATTAAGAATTAATAGGTTAGGATGGTTAAGGAGTTTGGAATAAAAAGACGCATATCTGTTTTGGGTCAAATCTGCAACGAATGGGATATTAAGGTCTTTATGAATGAGTTTATTTGTGACGTAATAAGGAGCATCAAGGATTTTACGTAGGATTTTGGATTGTAACGATTGGATGCGGGAAGAATTTGATGGTTTGGTGGAGCCCCAGAGCTCAATTCCATATGTCCAAATTGGTCTGATTATTGTAGTGTATACTAATTTTTTGTAATGAATGGGAATTTTAGAGCGTTTGTCAAGTAAGTGTTGTAGCAATCGGAATCTACGAGCAGTTTCTTGTCGTTTGAGTCTTGTGTGTGGATCCTTCTAATTTAAATTAATGTTTGAAGTACCACCAATGGATGGTTCCTTCCCAAGATTTTCAAGTGTATATGAAACATACTTTATATTTACCTATTGTATTATTTTTTACAGTTGTAAATTACATTAAATAAGTAATCAGTAAATTAAATTTAAATAAGTAAATTCAGAATAACGAAAAACTTGAAAAAAAAGAAGGAATAAATCGAGACTAAAAGAAGATTAATGAAACAAAAACAGCATTAAAGGAGCCAAAGGATAAAAAGATGAAGAAATTAAAAGTTAAATGTGAACTGAGTCAGAGCCCAGGCGTCCTTGCCAGTCTATGAACTTAGGCTATCGAGTATTTATTTATGTCCTCCAGGTTTAGGTTTTTAAAAACCTGCTCTAAGGTTCAAAAACCTCTACAAATCTACACAGATTTGCACTATCCTTCAGAAATTTGGAATTTTATCTTGGATTTTATTATAAAATTCCATGTTTAATAGAAGTAAATGTTATACTTTCACTGAGGACTTCTATGTATGAAATATATAGCATGGGGAAATATTATGATCTTGTTATGAAAAATGTTGAATCTCGATTAGCTGAGTTTCGACTAAATACCCGTTTTTAAGGCCCCATCGTACATCTACGGATATCTACAAATATCCGTTTTGAAACGATCAAGGATTTTTTTTTCATATTTGTATTTATTTATTTATCATCCCAACCTGCCTGTTTAGGAAATACGGGTGCTGCAACATATCTTGCTCTTCTTCTCTGTTCTTTACTCTAGCTTTGCTGTTGAAGTTTCTTCTCTCCTACCCAAGGAGAAAGGAGAAGCCCACAGCTTCCTTCCATCCGTACACGAAGATCTTGTAGTGCGGGTAGTTTTTTCTCTATCACCTCTGGGAGATCGCTCTCCGTCAGAACATAGAGTCCTATCTCTCATATTGTCTTGATTCTCAGTGCCTCATTGGCGGTACAGGCGAGTACAACGTGCTTGCCGGTTACTGGAACCCGACAAATTGGACTCGATGTTTATGCCATGTTCGGCGAGTTTAGCCTGGAACTGCGAGACCCAGTAGGCGGGGAGAACCCACGTTGATTTTAGGCGTGAACCAATGGTAGGAAAGTACCATAATATTAAAATAGTAAAATAAAACTATTTATTATCCCACTTCGTAGAGCTTCGTCAAGATTGTCAGATTGAAACAGAGGTGTCAACTCATTATCATCATGGGTCAATTGTTGATATCTCTGTTTCAATCTGACAGCCCTGACGAAGCCCTGAAAAGTGGCGCGAAACGTTGGTTTATTGACCGCCACCCGGACTATCTTTCTACAATCAACACCATACGGTAAACTATCTTCTTCAATACAATATAATTTTTCTGGTGTTAATTACACTTTATAAACTTGTCTAGTTTACATTTTCATAAAACTAACCGAAAGGGGAAAACCCCCAAACATTATTGCCTTAAAACAAAATACGTAACATTGTATAAAATAAAATACATATCATTGATTTATGTTTTTATATTTATATCTATGGGTTGTAGTTTTAGTTTAATTTCCTATTTTTGTTATTATAGGGTTTAATTAATGAGTTCAGGCAAGGCTGGAAGAAAATATGTATTAGTTTATATATGTAATCCTGTTCATATATATTTTGTACTGTGTATTTAATTCAATGTGGATTTTATATATTCTTGTGTAATATGGGTAGTTATTAATGATTCTTAGGCATTTTTTAAAAATACTTGTATTGTGTTTTTATATTGGTTAAACCCATATGGGCAGGCATAAGTTAAGATGGGTCTTAGTACTGCTTTATACATTACGAATTTATTCTTATTGGGTAATTTGATTTTTTTATTAAAGCATATGTACATTTGATATAGAACTTTTCCTGCGGTTTTCAATTTCGAATTTACCAGGTTATTCAAAAAGTCCTGTCGTTTTTTTGGGGGAAATTATAAATAAATAAATATTTTCAAATGATCACCTTTATTGATCAAAATATCCACCGTTACAGTCGGTAACCTTCTCCCAACGAGATGGTAAAGCCCAAATTCCTTCCTTAAAAAACTGTTGATTTTTACTGCAAAAATAAGTG
>NW_027115366.1:1120188-1127866 GCF_000696795.3 Halyomorpha halys | reverse complement strand
CTAGAATCAAAATAAACAACGAACAAACGAAAAACGACAGGACTTTTTGAATGCCCTGGTAAATGGTGCTTAAATTTAGGAGTCACTTTAGAAAGCAAACTATTAGCTTTCTAAAGTGACTCTTAAGTACTTAACTGTTTTGGCAAAAGGACAGGAGTATTATTTAAATCTAGGTTCGAAGGAAGTATAGGCCATCGTGAAAATTCGTGAAAATTATGGCTTCTTTTTATCAATATTTAAAAATAATCCCCATTTTTTAAGGTACTTAGATATTTTTGTTTGTATTTAATTTAATTTAATTTACAAATAAATGATTTATCCGAGCCAGCGTTTATTTATTTTTTTTTAGTTAAGCTTTCCAACAAGGAGGTGGCTTAACACTGTATATTAAATATCTTGGAATATTTAAATCTATTAATTATCAAAATCAGTAACTTTGGGTTGATAGTGTAGAATGTTTTTCTATGTCTATTAGGACCAGCCCAGTATTCACGAGCAAGGATTAATTGCAACTCAAATTAGGGTGGTAAGTGGAAGTTTTGCGTATGGACTCAAGTAAACAAGAGCAACTATAAGCTAAACTAACTGTTAGTAGGAAATAAGAACTAAGTGGAAATAAATATTAGATAAATAAATTATTCGGAAAAAAATATGTAAGATATCTTCTTACCTATACAGTATTATATTTCATCTTTCATTGCTATCAATCAATATTCATTTCCATGATTATTAATGAATTATTTTATTTTCAATTCGTTGTTATTTATATTTCCAAATTTGTCGGTTTATTATTTATTTTAATTTTTATGTTTCTCTGAATGATGGTTGTTATCTCTTTTTATATTTTAGCCCTGATGAAGACCTGCAATTCTGGTCGAAACTTCGGCACGAATAAATAATTATTTGTTTATTTTCTGACGGCACCCCCTGACCATTTTCACCACATATTAATTTAGGGTCAACTATAATTAATTTCTTATATCTATATTTGCATATTATAATTAGAAATGTATCTCGTTTTAATATTCTGTAAAGTGACTTCGTGAGATATCGGAAAGTTTATTTCCTACAAAGATAGGACAAAGAATAACTTAAATTGTTTGCTAATCTATACAGTGTTTAGAAAACTATCCATTTTTAAACTATCGAAAACTTGCAAGTCTGTTTCCTTCCTTGTTTGAAGCAGTGCTTAATCTTTATCTTCACACTTTCCCTTTTGCAACTATTGTTTTAATTCTCTTTGTTCTTCACGTGTTCCCTTTTCTAATTTAAATGTAAAGGTTCTGGATAAGTGTAGTCTATTAAAAAAAAATATTGGAAAAAGAGTTGACCGTATGAAGCAGATTGTAGAAAGGTAGTCCAGGTGGTGGTCAATAAAGCTATCAAAATAGTAGAAAAAAAACATTTATTGCTAACTAAAATCTGCTGCTGCTGCTAAAATCTATTACTTCTTCCAATAAAGTCTATCAATTTTTATCTAAAAACCTATTAATTCTACCCAAAAACCTATTACATCTACCTAAAAACTTATTCTACCTACAAATATTCTTTTCTTACTTCTAACTACAAATATATTACATCTACCCTAGAGCATATTACTTCAACCCAAAAACCTATTATTTCTATCAAAGAACCAATTATATTTACCCAAAAACCTATTACGTCTACCCAAACACCTATTACATCTTTCAAAAAACCTATTACTTCTACCCAAAAACCTATTTCTTCTACCAATATAAATATTAATTTTTACTAAAAATTTATTACTTCTACCCAAAAACCTATTACAACTTTCCAGAAACCAATTATCCCTACCGAATAATCTATTACTCCTACCCAAAAACCTATTACTTCTACCCAAAAATGAATATTTCCTCCACCTAAGTGGTGTGATACTAATATCATAGAAAATGTAATTCCATAAGGATATTAAAACTAGTTTATGCTACGATAGTTATTGATTTATTTGTTAATTCTACGTTTTTAGAACTAATAGACATCTGTGTGTGATAGTTCCAGAGATATTTATTCACCACATTGTCATTTACTCTTATTTTTTGAAACCGATAATATTCATCAGAATTAAATTTTCTATAATGAAGTGTAGATAGTTGACTGTAGATTACTGATTGGAGAAGATGGTCCGGGGGTGTGGTCAGCAAACAACAACATGAATAAACGAAAAAATGCCTGAAACTCAGGTCGAAACGTCGGCATAAAATAAATAAATATTTTTTTGTTTATTTATGTTGTTCTTTGCTGACCCCCCCCCCGACTATCTTTTTCAATTATAAATTTTCTATAAATTGATGCACAGGATTTAATTTTATTGTCTTTATTTATTAACTCACACCTGTTTTAAAAATATCATGATAGGGTAGGATCCATTGGTACCTTCTCACTTTAATTGATTTTATTATTTATGTAAGGAGATCTCTCATCCAGCTCCTTTTTAGTCTTCGGTTCATGTTGTACATATTTTATTGGTAGAGTAGAGTTTGTCAAAAATGATTTAGATGATCTAATGTGGTCTTGTAAAGCAGGTATGTGTACGTCCGTGTGCAGTGTTCTGTTACTGATCTACTATGGAGACCGCTACCTCAGGCGTTTTTGATTTAAATGTTTGTCGTCTGTTAATGCGGGTTATTAAAATTAAACAAAGATAACGAAAAAATAAAGAGTATTTTGCATATTAATTTTTTTTTACTTTTAAATACAAAACCCATCATTGTGGGAATTAATTCAACTTATCGACTATTTTTAAAATATTTATTTTCTTCCCTAATAAAGATACTTTTTGTTTTTCAGTATTACAGCTCTCACTTTCTTTTCTTTAATTTATTTCCTGGTTTAAAGAATAATTCAGCCTCTTAACTTATTTCCTCTATAGATCTCCGGACAATCTGCGCAGCCGATTTTATCTTGTCATTCATTCATCCCTCATATAAAACTGTTAATGATTATATTATACACGACTCACAGCCAGTACTCGATTTGCATAGATGGGCCATAAGACAGAGGCCACCCCGGAGACGGCCCTAATGACAGATCCTGCAGGACGCAGGACTATATAAAAATAAAGGATGATCCGCTGACCGGTCTCCATTCCCACGGACTGGGAAGGTCGCCGTGCAAGGACGTTTCTTCTGGTGCAACGGAGGCCTGGTGCAACGGTGGCTCGGTGCATCGTGCAAAGGGACAGCTTTTTGCTACCCGCCGCATACCACGGGCCTCTTTTTCTTCCATGTCTAGCCGAGCTTTGACCTAACTCGACCACTTTTGTGAAATAATTCGCTTTCTAGGGCCGATATAATTTCGGCCGATTAGGGCAAATTGGTTCGGTTTTTCTGACAGATTGCTCTCAGTTCGGTTTCCGGTTCCTATTACGATTGTGAGAAAAGCTAGAAGTTCCCACCAGCTGCCTGCTATTCGGGCAATGAGCTGTGTTTTTTCTAGCTGTACAATTCGGATTATCGAATATTGAATATTACCATAACTATCAATTTTACGCACTTATTTTTACCTCAGTCATTTTTGTCTTTTAGAGAACTCTGTAGTAATGGATCTGTTGTAAATATGGACGTTCATCTTTATCTACATGGTTGATCGTATGAGAATGAGGGAGAATGTATATAGTGAAATCCTTATTCCAAGTAAACCACAATGGTTCCTATTCATCCCTCTATTCTCAGTCCGCTGGTGTTCCTCAAGGTAGTATCCTCGGTCCCATCCTCTACACCATTTATACAGCTGACATTCCAACCAATCCTAACAATATCCTCACCACGTATACCGATGACACATGTTTGCTCGCAGTTAATAATAACTCTCCAATCCCATATCGCAGCCCTCGAAGAATGGTGTCGTAATTGGAGGATTAAGATAAATTCCTACAAATCCCATCAAATAACCTTTACCCTTCGTCGTAAACCTACTGGCTGCCCTACAGTTTCATTTAATAATGTTTCTCTTACCCCTGTCGAACAGATCCGCTACCTTGGACTACATTTGGACAAACGATTAATATGAATTCTCACACAAGACTGAAAAGACAGGAAACAGCACGTCGATTTCGATTATTACACATTAGACAAACGGTCAACATTTCGAACACATTACAAAAGACTGATCTACATGACTGTAATAAGACCAATCTGGAGTTCAGCTTTGAGCATTAAACCTAATTCCTCTCGTATCCAATCCTTACAATCCAAAATCCTTCGTAAAATCCACAATGTTCCTTACTTTGTCCTAAATAAAACCATACATAAAGACCTTAATGTTCCCTATGTAACCGAACTAGCCCGAACCAGATAACACTCCTTCCATTATAAACTCCCTAACCACTCAAATCTCCTAGTTTCTAACATTGCATCCTCTTCCATTCCTGACAATCCTCCGAGGTGCCTGAAAAGAAGATGGCAACGACACCTGCTAATGTAAAATATCATTAGAGTACCAATGGGTAGTTTCTCTACACGCCTGTAAAAGTCCATTTTAACTAAGATCAAATTTACTTAATGTATTCTATAATATACAGTTGTAAATTTCAATTAAGATATTAAAAAAAACATGAAATCCTGATTATTCAGTTTCTTATGTCCAGAAGTAAACATTTTGCCAAATAATCCGTATGCGCTTGTGAAGTTTCCACTTTGCCATTGATTGACATGTGAACAGGCACCAATGAAGAATATATCAGAGCGAACCTGGGGCATTTTTTTCACCAGAAAACCTTAATATACTGTGAACATAATCAAAATGTGTGTAAGAAAAAATAAATAATTAAAATAGCATAATGATAAAATAATATAATCTCTAGTCACATTTACACTTCTATGTACAATACTTATACAATCAACCTGAGGATCCCTGAGTCCCCTCTATCCCCCACGTGTGAGGGATAGAGCAGAGCTCAAAAAATCCCAGCGCATCCCTCTCGCCGCATCACTGGTAGTGAACCTACTGCCGTTTCAACCTTCTTGGTGGGCTGTAGGGATGGGTGGAACTAGATAAGGTTTGAACCAAAGGATTAGGATGGTTGGAAAGGTTTTTATGGAACTTTGAGAATTTGGTTGGTATGAGGTCAAGGACAAAAGGGACATGCAGTTTATGGTAAAGTGTTCTGTTGGAAAACTAATCATTTCAAAATAATATTTTGTGTTTTATAATGAATCAGTCAGTATCCATATTGTCTCAACACTCTTCATTACATCAACTTCCCTACTCGGACATCCTCAAGG
This sequence comes from Halyomorpha halys, assembly GCF_000696795.3. NCBI lineage: Eukaryota > Metazoa > Arthropoda > Insecta > Hemiptera > Pentatomidae > Halyomorpha > Halyomorpha halys. The sequence continues at coordinate 1,122,623 of NW_027115366.1, read as the reverse complement.
ACAATTTTAATTATGTTTTGCAGTCTATTCTGTCCAGGTCATTATTACAAGTCAAATTACCTTATTTAGTCACAAATTCATTAATTTTAAATTTTAAATCAACTTAACACTATCAACTTTCATATAAACGCGTTGATGATGTAATAAAGTGTGTTGAGACCGATTAATTTATTTAAAAAAATACCAATCTCAAGAAATTGAAAAGATTATATATAAAATAATATTTATATTTTAATAATAATAAGGCCTAACGAACCTGAAGGTTCGATGCCGATACCACCAAACGTGCATACATCCTTCCAGCGATGCCCCTCCAAATCCAATTCCACCAAATCAGTTTTAACGCAATCCTCCCATCTACGTTTCGGTCTACCCCTTGGATACCCGTTGGTTCAGTGCTTATTAACATTTTAGGGTTCCGTTCGTTACTAAGCCCTACAACCTTACACGCCGCAATGCTATACCTTGAATTATATTTACCTGGCGTAAGTCCCTTAATTCAGCGTTGTGTAATATTCTAAATTCTCCCGTTAATTCATCCTTTTTGGGTTCGAGTATTTTTCGCAATATTTTATTTTCGAAAACCTTAAGACGCTGTTCATCCCTTAGTGTAAGAGGCCACGCCTCATATCCATAAAGAACAGTGGGAAGGATAATAGTTTTGTAAATTCTAATTTTTAACTTTTTAGATAGAAGGCGCGAGCTTTATCGAAATTGAATAATAATAAGCATTTACCAACTACAACCTAGCTTTTATTTCCTCATCAATTTAATTTTTTCTAGTTACGATAGAACCTAAATACTTAAACCTATCTACCTGTTCAAATGTATTTCCTTCTATATCTGTATCAACGAAATTGCTCGCGTTTCTACTGCTAACCATGTATTTTGTTTAATCCATATTTATTTCAAGACCTAGTTCCTTGCTGGAGTTTATTAGCGTGGTTGTATTTAGTTCTATAGTTTCTTTGTCATCACTCAATAATACCAAATCATGAGCATACCCAAGCACCGGTATTTTACCACTCAAAGTTTAACCCTTTTCAGTATTGATCAAATTTTTTATGGCGTATTCTAGTGCTAGATTAAAATAGATAGGTGATAAAGAATCAGCTCGTTTTTAACCCGGCCGGACCTGGAATTTCTCAGTATAATGATTACCGATTCGTACCTTATTAAACGTTTCGGGCATGCACATCTATAAGAGATTTACTGACTTCTTTGGTATTCCCTGTTCAATCAGAATATCATATAGCTTCTGGCGGTCAATAGAATTGTAAGCCTTTTGGAAATATAGATTTATTTTATTTTAAAATTGATAATTTGAGATATCGCAGCTACGATTTGATTTCTATATTAGGACACGTTCCTGATCTCAAACTGAGTCTGGGACTAATTTCTGATCTAGTAATTTCATCCCGCTGGATCGATCATTATATGTTGGAACAGACTGACATCACTTAAAATATTTTTGTGATCCAAGAGTTTCAACAACCTTCAGTGCTGTAGTAATAGTACAAGATCCGGCAAGGAAAAAAGGCAGTTAGTTATCTCACCCCAATTTTTGATAACTTTAATGAAAACTATGTATAATTCCATGTCAGTATTGATGAGCTTGCCAAGTATAGGTAGGGGGAATAAAAAATGGCGGCGGTTTCAAAACCTTAAAAAACATTAATATTTCATTCGGAGAACTATATCTTAAAAACTACCAACAACACTAGAAAGTCTAAATTGAACATTATTTAAAGAAGAGTAAATTTTCTGAAATATTAGCCCTAATATAGTCATTCATGTTCATTAGTTCTCGAGACATAGCCTTTTAAACAGCAACATTTTATAAAAATGTAATGAAATATTAGTAGTTAGTTAATTTATTTTGAAAAATCTATATCTCAGGAACTACTATCTGACGTAAAGATGTCTATTAGCACTCAACTTAAAGCTAGTTTAATGGACTATAAAGTGGTTTATGACCTTTACCCTCGTAGGAATAGTAGTTTTCATGATATTTGTTAAAATAAATTTTATTTATAGTTGTTCGGACAATAAGTTTGATTTATGAAAAACTTTATTTCACAAACTATAGGACGTACAGATGACTGCCAGCACTCAAATTAAAGCTTGTTAAATTTACTATAAAATAGTTTATAACGTTTATCTTTGTAGAAGTAGCAGTTTTTATTATATTTGACAAAATAAAGTCATAAAATGTTAATTTCTAGTTGTTCCTATAAAATGTTGGATTTTTGAAAAAATATATCTCTAGACCCGTAAGACGCACATATGTCTTCCAGAACTATAATATATAAAATAGTTTATTACACTTATCTTCGTAGGGGTAGTAGTTTTTATGATATTTACATATGAATATAAATTTGGCAAATGAAAATTTGTCCGAACAACTATAAATCAATTTATTTTAGCAAATTTCA
>NW_027115366.1:1093737-1120138 GCF_000696795.3 Halyomorpha halys | reverse complement strand
AGCAAATTTCATGTAAACTATTACTCCTACGAAAATAAACTACTTTATAGTCCATTAAACTAGCTTTAATTTAAGTGATAATAGACATCTGTACGTCACATAGTTCCTGAGATATAGATTTTTCAAAATAAATTAACCTACTACTAATCTTTCATTAGATTTTTAAGAAATTTAGCTTTTAAAAAAGCTATATCTCGAGAATTATTGGACGTAAATAGCTCTATTAGGGCAAATACTTCAGCAAATTTACTCTTCTTTAAATAATGTTCTCTTAGGTTTTCTAGTGGTATTGGTAGTTTTTAGGATATAGAGTTCCGAATGAAAAAATATTTTTTTTTACATTTTGAATCAGCCATCATTTTTTATCCCCCCTACGTATACTTGGCAGACTCATCAATTTTGACTAGTAATCATACCTAGTTTTCAATTAAGTAATAAAAAATTGGGGTGAAATAACTGCCTTTTATCTCCTCTTGGGCTCTTGTTCTATAACCTAATTGATATTTGGTCTGATACTGCACTTCTACTCTCTCACCTGATTCGGATTGACATTCTGATTGACATTGTGAAGCGATTAGGATAGGCGCCTCCCACTGGAGTGCGATAAGTTGACTTGTATCCGACGCCCCCTCGCTTAGAGCTGTGGTGGCGGAATGTATGATGATGAGATAAAACTATCTTTCGGTATACGGAAGGTCAGTACCCATGGGTACTTGTTGCTTCAGATATAAAAGTTCAAAAAAAAAAAAAAAATTACAAACTTCTGTTCCAATATAAAATTGTCATAATATAAAAAATCCCATGAAATTTAGTTATAATTATTTAAAATTAAACTATATTAACGTTAATTTCTAGTTGTTCGCATAAAATGTTGGATTTTTGTAAAAATATATCTCTAGGCCCATAAGACGCAAATATATCTGCTAACACACAAAATTTAATTTAAATATAAATTTGGCACATGAAAATTTGTCCGAGGAACTATAAATCAAATATAAGAAGATGTTCAGGGTTGCGGTCAAAAAAAGAACAAATAGTTTGAAACTATTTTAATGTCCGACGTTTCGCCCACTTTGCAGGGGTTCAAAGCGAACGGCTGAACAGCCAAAAACTATAAATCAAGCTGTTTTAGCAAATATCATGAAAACTGTTACTCCTACGGAGATAAACGTCATATACTATATATATATTAAAACTTTTATCACAACAATCTTCACAGTTTTAAGGAATAGTGTCTGCAGATAAATAAATTGACTTTGTTTTTAATTGATAATTGACTAATTAGATATTGATATTTTTGACCTAGGCAGAATAGCCTGCATAAAGTTTAGAGTTGTTAAATTATATGTTTCCAAAGTATTGTGTTGATTGTCCCTGAAGATGGGCGGATTGGCCGAAACGTTGGACGTATAAGAAAAATAAAAAGTTTTGAGACTATAATGGATAGAGTTTGAATTATTTATTTAAAATCATATACTGCTTTATAGCTCATTAAACTAGCTTTAATCTGAGTGCTAATAGACGTCTGTACGTCGAATGGTTTTTGAGATATAGATTTCTCAAAATAAATTCACTAATTACTGTTCTACTGTACAACATTTCTATGAAATGTTGCTTTGTAAAATGCTATTGGACGTAAATAACTCTATTAGAGCTCATATTTTAGCAACTTTACTCTTCTTTAAATGACGTTCTCTTAGGTTTTCTTGTGTTGTTACTACTTTTTAAGATATTGAGCTCCGAATGAAAATATTTTTTTTTTTTTTAATTTTTAGAAACATTTTGTATTCCCCTAACTATACATTAGCAGTATCATCAATTTTGATTAATTATTAAACGTAGTTTTTATTAAAGGGTTCAAGGATTGGGGTGAAATAACTGACTTTTTTTTTCACCGGGCTCCTCCTCCAAGTTTATTATTTTTTAGAGTATGATCAATTCAATCAGTCAGAGAAGTTAAACCAAAAAGAAATATTCACTATTAAACTGAAGTTATAATCAATAAATGGACTAAGCCTAGAATTGAGTATTTGTTTCATTTTTATTGCTAGGTAAATACCTTGTAAAGAATTCCGAACGGGTTGGATACATGGGAACTTAGCCAGACGAGAGAACTAGAAGTAATAAATAATGGTTATGCACAATATTTCAAATTATTGCCCTCTCCCCCCCCCCCAGCGTGGGTGGCTCCCGGGTCGACTCCCACGGAACTGCCTCGGGCTGATGCAGCGCCCTCTTGGATAGATACAGATCGCCTTCTTACGTTCCGATTTAATCTTATGAAGCATTATTGTTATGTCCAAAGGCAATTGTTTACTATCGCTTCCCCCAAAATTACTTAATTACTTTTAAACCAGACTGTACGCTGAAGAGAACGTTGGTTGGTTTATAATATTAACCGAATTTCAAGGGTGGAAATCTCACATTTTTAGGAAGCAGTTCTCACCACGTATTCAATTCATTTCAAACCAGCAGTTCAAACCCAAATCTTAACGTAATCATCCCATCTACGATTCGGTCAACTCCTCGGACATTTATGTGTCGGGTCAGTGTTTAACATTTTATGAATCCATATTGGCAAAATATAGTTGACCTCATGAAGTAGATTGTAGGAAGATAGTCCGGATGGGGTCAATAAAGGTATCAAAGTAGTAGAAGAAAACTATTTATTGTTAACCAACGTTTCGCTCCATTTTGTAGAGCTTCGTCAGAGCTGTCAGATTTTTTCATGGGAAATTCCGAGCCAAGCTTCATGGCCACGGGATGGATAACGACCCCCTATGCCCTAGTTGTGGTGTTCCGGAGATTGCCGAGCACATCATCATAGACTGTATCGCCTTTGATGGATTACGGGCCAGATTGCTAAGGGAAACTATACGCCCTTACGGAGAACGACTTCCCTCAGCTAGGAAGCGAAGAATTTGTATACGGAGGGAAAACAATTATTGGAACAAGCCACTTCTGTATTCGTCAAAGAAGAAGACCAACCCCTAGAATGCCTGCGAACGGAAGACCGCAGAAGACTGAACCTTAAGACTGAAAACCGATAAAAGCTATAAGAAAACTGTACATGATTAAAATTAAAATTGTAAATTGATTTATTAGCAGTAGTTTGATGATGGATATGTAACATCGAACTGCTGCTACACACTAAGGCAGGGGAAGGTGGAAATAAATAAATAAAAACAAAAAGGGCTGTCAGATTCAAACAGAGATATAAACTCCAGTTGTCATACGGTCAACTATCTTCTTCCAATATTCCAAAACACGGGGCCAGAGTTGACGTCTCCATTTCAATCTGACAGCCCTGACGAAGCCCTTCAAAGTGGGGCGAAACGTTGGTTAACAAAAATTAGTTTCAATAAATGGAATTTGTTCCGGGTGCGGTCAAATTAAAGTCAAATAGTAATAAACTGTTATTTTATTATATTATTATTAATATTTGAGTTTAATTTGACCGCACCCGGACCAAATTCCATTTATTGATACACACGATCAAACAGCAATCTTCCAATAAATAGTTTTCTTTTACTATTTTGATATCTTTAGAGACCGCCACCCTAGATGGCTGTCTTCCTACAATCTATTTTATGGTTCCGTTCGTTACTAAGTCCCAAAAATTTACCCGTTCATCTTATTATTCTCAATGCTGTTACCTGAATTATATTTACTGGGTGCAGTTCCCACAATTCAGGGCCGTCCGTGGCTCAGGTGGTTGAGGCGCAGGTCTTGGCCACCTGGGATCTTTGGTGGCGCCGGTTCGAATCCGGCCAGGGTTGGTCGATTTCTTCACTGCTGTGGCGGTCCCACGTAATAAAAGCTTGGGGGGGGATACCTTGGTTAGAACAGGTTGGTTACTTGTTAATAACCCCTAATGGCGCGATGGACTTAGCTTTGTATTTATTGACTTAATTTAATGATTGTTTATTTTTAAATGTTCAGGGTTGCGGTCAAAAAAGAACAAAAAAAGTTACCAACGTTTCACCTCACTTTGTAGAGCTTCATCAGGGTTACAAACATGCAAAAACAACTTGTTGAAACTAGATGAAGCTCCCCAAAGTGGAACGAATCGTCGGCCAATAAATGATTATTAAGTACCTATTTTTGCTCTCTCTCGACCGCAACGCTGACCATCTTCATGATAATTTGAAATTATGCGGTCGATTATTTATATATATATATAGTATTTATTTTTACCTTTGAGAGAAAAACCTTTTATTAAAGAAAAACGTTTATTATCGACTTTCCGTTTATCCTTAATTGAATAATGGTTGGATTGTTGTCGATGCGTTATTTTATTTTATTTTTTATAAAAATGGTTAATTGCCAAGAATATAGTGGAAGTAATCTATAATGTATCTGGTGCAGTAGATTCCCTAACGATTATAATGAATTCGATTCCCGCCTCACAAGGACATTTTTAAACCTCCTAAAATCCTTGATGTTCCTTATTACCTTACAAATAAACTCATCCACAAAGACCTTAACATCCCATTCGTTGCAGATTTGGCCCAAAACAGATATGCGTATTTTCATTCCAAACTCCTTACCCATCCTAACCCATTAATTCTTAATCTTTCATCCTTAACAATACCTGATAACCCTTCGAGGCGTCTGAAAAGAAGATGGATACGAGACCAATGGGTGCTTCCTTTCCAAGATTTTCAAGTGTAAATGAAACATACAACATATTTACTTATTGTATTTATTACTTGTACAGTTGTAAATCACATTAAATAAATAAAAAAAAAAATTCCGTAGTAATATGACTCGAACCATCTTCATATATACAATTAAGTTACCTGTTAGAGTTTTATTATATTATAGCTCTCCCGTTTGAGCACTGTTGAGAAACAGTCTCACTATTACTAGAAGAGAAGAATTCCCCTGGGATTCCTAGACACTCCAGCTCGGAAGTGCTGGAGGCTGCTAGGAAAGGTCCTGACTGAGAAGTAGCTGTGTGACTGTACGTAGTTCAAGGAACATCTGTTCCACTGGCACATGTCCAGATTCTTTTCTTTTCTCTCATTCATCCTTTAAACCAACACACGATAGCTAAAGCTTCGGTAATTAGTGTTTTAAAATATCTTGCTCTGCGGCCACTCATAATGGGACGTGCCAGCCACATGTTGGATTGTTCAGGATTTTTTTAATCAAAATTTATTTTAAAAAACGTTGGATTTATGTGTCTGTGGTGTCTGCTCCTACTTATATGACATTTTTTTTCTATTTCAATTTTTCTTAAGGAGTTATGTAACTAAGTTGAATCATTGGAGCTCTATAATTTTTTTTATAATCTTGTTCTAGACTGGTAGTTTTATTAATAAAAAAAAATATCCAAATATCCAAAAATTACCCTATTAAAACATATTACATATCCAACGTTTCGGCCGACCAGAACATCATCAAGGACAATATTATTTTTAATATCACAGCCTCACATTGATTTATTAAAATTTGCAAGCTTTTATACTCAAGATAATTTAACACATTTAAAATGGACCTATTTGTCACTTTAGCACTTATTAATAATTTCTGAGATGTAGTTAGTTGACCATAGATTAATAAGTCGAGAAGATGGCAGGGGAGGTCTTTACTTTTTTTTTTTTTAATCCCCCTCCCTTACCATTTCTAGCATACGGGGCATGCCACTGCTCCCAAAGATCACAAATTTTTTTTTTTATTCTTTTATTAATTATTTAATTATTACATTTTTTTTTTTACTGTGGTGCAGCCCAGCGCTAGGTTTAGCGCCTTACTGATGGAACTGCACCTTGTCCACTGCATCCGTCACAGGATGCCTCCTGCAGTTACCAGGCTGGTCCACTCCTGGTCTTAGTCTGGGTCAGCTTCATCTTCTTCTGGTGGCTCGCCGATGTTGGGCGGTCAAGTCCTTCCCATCGTGAAATGAATGGGGCCCACCACCTCCTTCCACCCGTAAAGAACTCCCTGAAGAAGGGATAATTCTATTCTTCCATCAACCAGGGAAAGTCCGATTCGGCGAGGGCGTAAATCCTGGTCTTTCTCGACAGCCTGGCTCGGTGTCCTTCCATGGCAGAGCGATCTATTATTTCGTGTTCTGCTGTTTCAGGAACTTCGCAAGTTTGGCACCGGGGGTCGATGTTCTTTCCAATGCTCTGCACCTTTCCCCGAAACCCCCCGTGTCCTGTTAGGATCTGTGAGACCCAATAGTCTGGGAGGACCTGTTTAGCCTTCAATCTAGAAAGGACGGTAGGGAAGAATTTTCTCAAAGTAGCGCCCTTTTGGCTTGCTACCCACCGTCCATTCCAGGTCTTTACTTTATCAATTCAACTGTTGAACAGTTTAGCCAGAATCTCTGTCAGAGTTCCCTGATGAAGACCTGAAAACCAGGTCGAAACCTTTGCAGGAATAATTGTTTGTGTTTTTTTTCTGTACGCATCCCCCCCTCCCTCAAACCCCGACCATCTTACTTATAAATAATATCTATTTTTCACAATTTTTGTAATCTACCATCATTAATTAATCTCACCTGTTATGATTAACTAGCTTAAATGTTGTAATTTGTTAATGATAGTTGAATACAAAATTCTGAAGAATAGAAATTATTATTAACTACTTAAGTCACAAACAGGTCCATTTTAAATAAATTGATTTGGTCATAATAACCTATACATTTTAATAAATGGTTGTTAGAATGTTAAAATTAAGATTGAACTTAATAATGGCCGAAACGTTGGACATGTGGATATGTTTTAATAAAGATATTTGGATATTTTTTTTTTATTCAACATATTTATATATTTAATTATTTAGTTGTAGATATCCCTTTAACGATTATTTGTATTATACATGATCGGTTCACATACCTTTCGTCAATTTGTTAATTTAAAATCATATTGTATGTTTTTGTTTTGTGGCGCCAAACTTCATTGTTCATCAGCGCCATTTATATTTTATTTAATTTTGCTTATATTTGTTTAATTTTATTTATTCTTTAATTTTATTATTTATTATTTTATTTATTTATTAATTATTTTACTAATTTTTTTATTATTGTTATCTTTTTTCTTCCGTTCAATGTTATATTTTTGTCAGTAAATGTTGTGATTTTAAAACTGAAAACTTTATTCTATTGCCTTATCATCGTCTCGAAGGGTTTTTGAAATATCTTGGTTTAGTCCTAAGCTATTGAGGTGTGGTGTGAAATATGGGTATTGTTGGAAAATATGGCTTATTGTTGTAATACTGGCAGTTCGGAGGTGTTTCTTTTGAAATAAGATAGGAGTGGGTGAGCCTCGTGTGACCTATTTGCAACCTAGTCAGTACAACCTCCTCTCTACGGCATTTAAAAACATATTTATTTTATTTTTTAAACAATATATTTAAATGTATAAAAAATACAATTTTAGGAAAACTAAAAAAATATATTATTTATTATCATTATTTTGTTTGTAAAAAATTGAAAATTTTAAGTTTATTTATTTTTATAAAAATGTAGATTTTCAAAGAATACGATACTAAAAATACTTTTATCTTTTATGGTTTTTATTATTTATTTTCCTAGCAATTAATTTCTTAATCCGGCTAAAATAACGTACATTAATCGATAAAATAAAAATTAACTCAATCAATCAGTAATCAATATTAACTAACAATAGAAAAAAAAAATGAAATAAAAAAATGTCAACATACTAACTATTTGGTCCATATACGTCTCTAAAACCGAAACGTGCCTCATAAGTAGTTTTAAACAGTGGTAAATTATTAAAGCATGGTGCCTCTAGACGGGATATTTCGACTGAAGTCGCCAAAAGTTTTCAACTTGAACATCCCTGAAGAAGCTCTACAAAGTGGGGCGAAACGTCAGAAAATAAATAGTTGCTAACTATTTTTGTTTCTTTTTTTTACCGTCTTCTTCATTATTTATTATTTATATTTATACTTTATGAAATATTTTTTAAAATTATTAATTATCATTTGTTAATATTTCATGTCACTACCATAGATTAATTACCTAAGTTGATTTCACAAATTGTTCACTTGAGAGAAACGATATAATATCTAGTAGAATAATTAATAATTAAGAAGGCCAATAGGAACCGTCAGTAGTTTTTTGCTTTCAAATCCAAACAATAACAACAACAAATATTACAAAACACGGTAATAATGTTTAATTATTATGCTCTTGAATATTTAGTAAGGCAATATTATAACCTTTCAAAACAAATTAATTTTTTTTTCTATAAAAATAAATTTTTTAAACAAATCTATTTATTTATTAAAATCTTATATTATTCACACCAATTTCAAAGTGTTACACCAATAGAAATAGAGCCTCCATGGTGAGAAATGGTAATATTGACGGATATTTACCCTACTTATTTTTGTCGGTGCGGCACCGTTAGGCAAACAGTAGGTAGGCTACCATGTAACCGTTCACTATCAAACAGCTTTAAAATAAAACGCTATATTCTGGCTTAGAAATATCTAATAAAGAAAAATTTTTTTTTTTATCATATAGAGAAGATGCTCAGTGCTAAGGTCAAAAAGGAAGAAAAAACAGTAATAACTATTTATTTTCTTTCGACGTTTCGACCAACGATGAAGGCCTTCATCAGGACTACAATTAAAAGATACAAAGGCAGAGTTAATATCAGGGTAAAAGAGTGATATAAAAAATATACCATAAAATAACAATTTTTTTTAAATAACATAATAAGTAGGATAAATATAAATAAAAAAAGAATTATTAACTGAACTAATAAAGTGAACTGATGAATCAAAATATTGGAAGAAGATAGTTGGCCATATGAAGTAGATAGGAAGAAGAGAGTCCGGGAGCGGGCAATAAAGATATCAAAATAGTAACAAAAAACTATTTATTTTTAACCAACGTTTATTTTATAAAAACTACTACCCCTACGAAGATAGGTGTCGTAAACTACTTTATAATAAGTTACATTTCCTTTATTTGGAGTGCTGGTAGACATCTGTAAGTCCATGGTTTCTGAAATAAAGTTATTCATAAATCAAACTTATTGTTCGAACCATTGTTAATCTATTTATTTTAGCAAATATCATGAAAACTACTATTCCTACGACGGTAAAGGTCAGAAACTACTTTATAGTCCATTAAACTAACTTTCATTTGAGTACTAATAGACCTCAATACATTACATAGTTCCTGAGATATAGACTTCTCAAAATAAATTAATTAACTATTAATTTTTTTAAGAAATATTGCTTTTTAAAAAGCTATAGCTCGAAAACTATTGGACGTAAATAGCTCTTAAGGGCTAAAATTTCAGAAAATTTACTCTTCTTATGTTGTTGGTAGTTTTTAAGATATAGATCTCCGAATGAAAAAATAATGTTTTTTTAAGGTTTTAAAACAGCCGCCATTTTTATTCCACCTACCTCTACTTGGCAGACTCATCAATTTTGTCTAGTAATTATACATAGTTTTCATTAAGGTATTCAAAAATTGGGGTGAAATAACTGGTTTTTTTCTTCCTGGCTCTTGTACTATATCATATATCCCCTACCTTCCCTGTCCATTTGTAAAATTACCCCATCCTTTCTCTAACTGTCATTTGAGGAACACTGTTTACACTCTAACAAGTATTTTTCATTTTCTACAATCTTGTTATTTTCTAATTATTTTATATTTCTTTTCATATTGCTAAATCCTGTTTTCTAAACTCTTATCATTCTCATTTCAACCTTTTACCAATCCCACAGACAATAATTTACCTGTTACGCTAACGATTTTACAACCGTTGTTATGTTTTCTTATTTAATTAGATTATTAAATCATTGAAATTATATATAGTTTAATGGTTATGTTCGTTTTTTTTTCAACTGTGAGTTGACAGCAGAACTCCATTCTTATCAGCCCTGACGAAGCTCTGCAAAGAGGAGACGAAACGTTGGTAACCGTGTCCGTTGGACTATCTTCCTCCATAGTATATATAATTGAAAAGATCTATTAATTTAATCAAATGGGGAGACATAATAACTGTTATAAAATGTTATGCGTGGGAGTTAAATTATTATTACATATTACATAAAAATGAAATGTAGAAGGAAGAATGTGGAATGGGTATAGAGCGTATAGAACTCTATTAGGGATCTATGGTATTTGCAGATCTATGTTTCTTTAATGAAAGGTAAATTATTTCTTGATTAAAGAAATATGTTTATTAATGTATTATTATAATATTTCCGTTTATCCTTAATTGAATAATAGTTGGATTGTTTTCGATGGTTTTATTTATTTATTTATTTTTTAATATGAATCTGGTGCAGTAGATTCCCTAACGATTATTTTGATTTCAATTACAGCCTATGTTAGCAGTAATATGACTGTTGTCGTGACTGACGATCTCGAGGCCATCTTCTTTTTATACACCTAGGAGGATTATTGAGTAATGAAGGAGAAGCTAGGTTAGAAAGAAGTTGGTTTAGGTGGTTGGGAAGTTTATCATGTAAGGAATGGTGTCTGCTTCTGGCCATATCGTTAACTTATGGAACATTGAAGTTCTGATGAATGACGGATTGGATTCGGGAGGAATTTAATGTTTTAGTGGAGCCCCAAAGCTCAACTCCGTATGTCCAGATAGGCCTTATTACAGTCATGTAGATCAGTCTTTTGTAATGGATTGGAAGTTTAGACCGTTTGTCTAGTAAGTGTAAAGTTGGAATCGACGAGCAGTTTCCTACAGTCTTCAGATGCTGGAATAGTTTCCTGCCTTGTATGAGGACTCCATGTCAGTCGTTTATCCAGATGTATTCCTAAGTACCGGATCTGTTCGACAGGGACAAGTGGAGTATTATTGAAGGATTGAAGGATACTGTAGGGTAAGAGGTCCTGGGTTTACGGCAAAGGGTAAATGTGATTTGGTGGGATTAAATACAAGTGGTTTTGGAGGGAATCAAACATTATTTTTTTTTAAAGGTTTTGAAATAGCCGCCATTTTGTATTTCCCCTAACTATACTTAACAGACTCCAGAATTTGGACTAGTAATTACAAATAGTTTTCATTAAAGTGATAAAAACTTAGGGTGAAATAACTGGCCTTTTTTCTACCCGGCTCTTGTACTATATCCTATCTAATGATTCAATAACAAAGCGAACTATGTGTGTGGTCACCATGAATAGAAACAGATCTCTTTATTTATATCCGGCGTTCATTGATGCCTGGAAGATCTCGAGTTGTAACGACCGTATTTAAAATAGTGGAACTCCCTCTCCAGGACGTATTTGTTTACCGAGGCTGGTAATTAAAAGTCTTAATAGCTGGAGGGTTGGTCTTGGTCAGGACATTCGGAGTAGATGAAAGAATACAAAGAATATAAAATGTAGCAGCTTTGTTTTGGGGGGTTGGTAAACAGGAACTGCCCAATCTGCCACCATATGCTTCTTGGCTTTCAACCCCTAAAACCGATTCCACGGGTGGTCTCATCAGTGAGGCAGTGTTCTTCTCTTCCAGGATACGTTCAGGGGTCATAAAAAATTATATCAGATTACAATTTAAAGATTTTATTTACTTATTGATATTTTTATCTGTATTTCGAAATATATACAAGTAAATTTGATGTGTTATGTTACAAAGGTATGATACAGTCTACCCATTGATAGATCTCCTATAACATTTCTAATGTAGAAGGTCTTGAGTCCATCTTCTTTTCAGACACCTAGTAGAATTATCAGGTAATGAAGAAGAAGCTAGGCAAGGAACAAGTGGGTCCGGGAGGTTAGGGTTTATCATGCATGGATTGATACTTAACGAAGAGATCTACAGAAAAATCAAAGACCTGGATACCAAAATGAGAATGAGCAGGCTGATGTTCTATGGGCACATGAAGAGGATGAAGGAGGAAAGATTGAATAAGAATATCTTTAAAAAAATTATTAGCTACAAAAACATGGGAGGATACACTATAATATGAGAGAGGAATTAAAGAGAATTAAAATTTCAGTTACCGACTGCCTAGATAGAGATTCGTGTAGGAAAACATTGAAAAATTTCATCAATATTGGAAGAGGAAATAAAGGGAATAAAAATCAAGACTCCCAAAGAAGCCTAACCATTGATATTCACGTGGTCCTCAGAGGACGATACGTGATAAATAATAAATAATATTATACAGTATAGAATAATAATATATACAATTTTCAACATGATATTAAATATATATAAAAAAAGGAAAGGAACATTAAATCTAAACAACTAAAGGATACAATAAAACAAAATGATATAAGAATAGGATAATAGAAGAATCTAATTGTATCTAAATAAATAAAATGTATAATTAATCTAATTTTAATTGTAATATAGGGAGGCAGTGTTCTTCTCTTCCAGGATACGTTCAGCGGTCATAAAAAACTATATCAGATTATAATTTAAAGATTTTATTTACTTATTGATATTTTTATCTGTATTCCAAAATATATACAAGTAAATTTGATGTGTTATGTTACAAAGGTATGATACAGTCTACTCATTGATAGATTTCCTATAACATTTCTAGTGTAGAAGGTCTTGAGTCCATCTTCTTTTCAGACACCTAGTAGAATTATCAGGTAATGAAGAAGAAGCAAGGCGAGGAACAAGTGGGTCCGGGTGGTTAGGGTTTATCATGCAAGGATTGATACTTGGTTGTAGTTTTTGTTCATTAGGAATTAACAAAAACAACTTCGTTGCGACGCCCACCAGCTCGTATTCAGCAATCCCCATGTGACCCGGCACCCATATAAAGTAAACAGATTTTACTCATTTTTCAAGTATATATGGATACTTGGTTTGGACTGGTTTGGTTTCATACGGAACATTAGGGTCTTTATGGATGTTTTTATTTGAGGTAAAGTGAGGAGTTTTAAGGATTTTGGATTGTAAGGATTGGATACAAGAAGAATTCGAAGGTTTAGTGGAGCCAAAGCACAACTCCCCAAGTAAAAATAGGCCTTATAATAGTCGTATAAAGATATATTTTTTAATTAGTTGAGAGAGAGTTAAGGTTTATCATGCAAGGATTGATACTTGGTTTGTTGTTTTTGTTCATTCTCGCCAGCTCGTTTTCAGCAATCCCCATGTGACCTGGCACCCATATAAAGTAAACAGATTTTACTCATTTTTCAAGTATATATGGATACTTGGTTTGGACTCATTCATACGGAACATTAGGGTCTTTATGGATGTTTTTATTTGTGGTAAAGTGAGGAGTTTTAAGGATTTTGGATTGTAAGCATTCAAGGATACAAGAAGAATTCGAAGGTTTAGTGGAGCCAAAGCTCAACTCCTTTAGTACAAATAGGCCGTATAATAGTCGTATAAATATATAGTTTTAATTAGTTGCTTTATTCATTCATGCTGCCCAAATACATCGGGTTGCTACATTACACAGCGTACTAATCAATCGTGATCGGACATATAGAAATTACATATAAACAAGAAAGACAATTTTTTTTTTCCACAGTTTTCTTTTACAATCAATTCCAGTCTACACACTAAATACAAATATTTCAATTTATTCCTTATTTCTTTCCCCTTCTTGTCCCTTCCATTTCACAATTTATATTTCATTTGATCGACAAATTCACTCTCCCTAATTCCCCCTCTGAGATCCTTCTCAGTGACCCGCTAAACAAATTCACTATTAGACAGCGATCTGAGATAAAACCAGAGAAATACTAGTCACAGCAGTAGATCAGTTTACAACAAAACAAACAGATAAATACATTTTACCAAAACAAAACTAATATATAGATTTAAAGGAAAATATAATGAAAGGTAGGTTAAAAGAATAAGTAAGTAACATTGGATAAATAATTTTAAAAAAAATATATTAAAACAGTTTTTTACTAAATAATTCAAAACACTATCCAAATTATAGTCTCAAAACTTTTATTGCTTTTACATGTCCAACGTTTCGGCCAATTCGGCCATCTTCAGGGACAATCTACTACAAAAAGTTTCCATTATATGTGTGATCCTACAATCATTTCAAATATTTAACATTATTATTTATAATTTACCTTACCTTAATTCACTATGAAACATATCATTTAATCATTCCAAACACTTCATACAGGCTATTCTGCCCAGGTCAAAACATTTATATCTATGAACAACATTAAAACCATTAGGTAAACTAATTTTTTTGTTAATCAGTATATAACAGAATATCCCAAGATATATCAGAATAAAAATATCTATTTTAAATTTCTTGTGATTATCCGAAAGAATGAAAAATATAAAATGTTTAAGTATATGTAATTTAAATTGGAAGAAGATTGTTGACCGAATGAAGTAGAATGGAGGTAGATAAATAGATAGGTATCAAAAAGGTAGAAGAAAACTATTTATTGTTAACTAACGTTTCGCCCTACTTTGTAGAGCTTCGTTGGGGTTCTCAGATTGAGAGATGACAACTTTAGTCATTATTATTATATTATATATGTCGTTATTAGTATATACTATGATTATATGTAGATATTGATAACTTTTTTCTCGACTGTTAATTTTTATGGATCTTGAGGATAAGTCAATGAAACAACTATATTGTAGCGGGAATCCGCAACTTTATTGTTATCAAAATTATGTTCTACAATGAAAAAAATAGTTTATTAGCACAAAGAATCTCATTAACTAATTTCTAAAAAACTACTTGTACATGGTATAATTTAATATCGTTAACTATTACCATTAAAACATTACAATTTTCTATTACAATCTGTTATATATAATATATAATATGTTATAGCTATACAATATAATGTTATTATATTATTATTTTTTTAATAAAAAAAACAAAAAAACACTTAGTCATTCTTGTAACGTATTTTTTAATTCTGAGTTTGGCCTTCATTAGCGCAGTATCCATTAGGCGTTTGATTTTCCAGCGAACAGGTTCGTTTTAATTCTTTTTTTGTTTTCTTTTTCCTTTCTTTATTTTACTCTTACCCCTTATTTTCTCCACTTTTATCCATTTTCCTTACCCGCGTTTTAAGTTTTGTTCACTATATTATTATTGGTGTTTTCAGATTTTTTTTTCTATTCATTTCTTGGTATACTTTACTTATATTTTGCCTCTTTATCATCTATTATTGTCACATATATTTTCTTCCTCTCAATTTTCATTTTCTTTTCATATTTCAATTTTTAAATTAATAATAACTAATATGTTCATACTTCTTTGCATTATATACCTTCATTTTTATTTCATTTCCTTAATTATGTTATTTTACCCACTTTTTCAATTACCTATGTATACATTTTATTTCCCGCTTCTCTCATCACTTCATTTTATTAATTCTATTTCATTTTATGTGTAAAATTATTTTGTTTATACTTTCTTTTTTATTTTTCTATACTTACTGTGGTTGTTATCTTGTTCTGTTTTAAGCCCTGAAGAAAGCTAGAAACTCTAGCCGAAACGTTGGCATATTAAAAACAGGTTAATCCAACTTATTTGTGTTTATCATTGACCGCACCCCCAACCATCTTCTCCTCGTTCATCATCCACGGTCAACTATCTCTCATAATTAGTTATTATATTATATGTGAGGGTGTGTGTGTTATAAATTTAAATAATTTTATTTACTATTTTTTTTTTAAAGGGATTTTTAATGATTATTCCTAGAGGAAGGTCCCAGTACTGAAGCATTATCCGCCTGCCGAATATTTTCTATTTGACATTCACATCGCGGCTGCCCAATCTGTCTTCCTTCCTATAACGATGTAGTTTATACAATGATTGTATTGTTCTTACACAGGCATCTATTATACAAGTAGAATCTTAATATTTTCTTGTTGTGAATGTTCAAAAAGATCCTCAGGGATTGGTCTGCATTTTATGAATGAAGAATGGTTTTGCTCATTCTATTCATTAATAAATTTAGGCCATTATTGATGTAGCAGAGGTTTATAATTTAGCACTTAACTTCTATAGGAAAAGGCGCTTATATTTCGGCAATTAGTGAATTTTTCACTCATATACCATAATGACTGCAGTATCTTCTCGGAAAAATATTTAGGAAAACACATTGCCAAGGTAAATATACCTATTTACTGCGACATCTGTCGATCAGTTCCAAAATAACATAAATAAATGAAATTTAATTTATAAGCTAGAACAGTACAATATAAATCATTTCTATGAATGAAACTTGAATTACTATTTACAGAATACAAAATGAAAATAAAGTGAAACAAAAAAATAACTGAAAGAACATTGGATGATAATAATAATACGAATTTACAATTAATTAATTAAAATAAATAAATAAATTTTAAAAAAATGTGAAAAAGTGTGTCTTGGGCCGACGTAAGAAAAGGAAAAAAAAATGTTATTGCTCTTTGTACGGAGAACAGCCCAATTTGTCAGGACCAGGCTTTTACTATGAATTTTCTTTCTCATCTTTTAAATATAGCCGAACATGATTCTGAAGATTAATGTAAATATAGCGCGTTTCGTGCCGTTTCTTGTATCGTTCAAGATGAGAATGAAGTTTAATAATCTAGATGGATTTTCTGTTGTTTTACAATAAATAAAATAAAAAAGTGGAAACCTAAGAACTGCATTTTCCATCACAAATATTCCCAAGAAATATTTCCAAAATAATTGAAAAATGAATTAATTAATAATAATGATACGAATTTACAATTAATAAGTTAATAGTAATGAGCTAATGGATTCTTAATAAGTATAGAATGAACTTGATTAAAAATAGTAATATAATACAAAATATATAAGGCATTACAACGTTGTGATAAGGCCTGTGAGGATCTTAAGAAAAATCTATGGGCCCTGGAAAACACAAGAAGGTTCCAGGCTAAGACCTAACGAAGAGATCTACAGAAAAATCAAAGACCTGGAAACCGAGATGAGAATCAGAAGGCTGATGTTCTATCGGCACATAAAGAGGATGAAGGAGGAAAGATTGAATAAGAAGATCTTTAAAAAATGATTTAGCTACAAAAACATGGGAGGATACCCTATAATATGAGAGAGGAATTAAAGAGGCTTCAAATTTCAGGTACCGACTGTCTAGATACAGATTCGTGTAGGAAAACATTGAAAAATTTCATAAATATTGGATGAGAAAATAAAGGGGTACGAAGTAGTCCGAAGAAAGAACAGAAAGGCATTCCAGGATCATGAAGCTGCGATGGGAAGAAAGAAAATCAAAACTCCCAAAGAAGCCCAACCGTTGATATTCACGTGGTTCTCAGAGGCCGATACGTGATAAATAATAAATGATATTATACTATATAGAATAATAATATATACAATTTGCAACATGATATTAAATATATAAAAAAAGGAAAGGAACATTAAATCTAAACAACTAAAGGATACAATAAAACAAAATGATATAAGAATAGGATAAAAGAAGGATCTAAGTGTATCTAAATAAATAAAATGTATAATTAATCTAATTTTAATTGTAATATAATGAGTCGAAGTCATTAAGTGGTGATCCTAACCTGGTATATGGGCAATATGGCTTTTGGTTTGGTTATTTGTCTTCTGCAACATTATGTGGCTGTTATTTAACAAGAAAAATAAAATAAAATTTAAGTCAAAAGAAACTCAGTACTTATATACTATATCCTTTTATACTTATGTACTCATAACTTAAGTAATACATTTATTTATGGTTTTCATAATGTTAATATTTTCCTACTTCCTCGTTATCGGACATAAGGGAAGCTTTTTGTTCATATAATAAATGGAAACATTTTATTTAGAATTGAATACATTTTTATTTATTTATTGAAATTTACAACTGTAACCACAAGTAAATGTTTCAGATATGACAATCTTGGGTACTACGAAGTATCTAATGGTGGTACTTCAATCATTGATTCCATTGCCATCTTCTTTTCAGATCCTCGGAGGATTATCAGAGATTGTTTAGGATGAGAAATTAAGAACTAATGGGTTTGAGTGAGTAACGATTATAGAATGAAAGGAGTTATATCTATTTCGGGTCAAACTTGCAACGAATGGGATGTTGAGAGCTTTATGGATGAGTTTATTTGGGATGTAATAAGGAGCATCAAGGATTTTGGATTGTAAGGATTGGATATAGAAGAAATTTGATGGTTTGGTGGAGCCCCAAAGCTCAATTTCGTGGCTACAAACTGGTCTGATTATCATATTGTGTATTAGTTTTTTTCTTTCTTTTTTTCATTTATTTATTTGCTTGTCATTCTTAGTTTATTTTATTTTAGTAAGAATCTGATCATTAATCACTATTATCTATTGCCCACCAAAATCTTGGGAAGGAACCACCCATTGGTGGTACTTCAAGTATTAATTTAAATTAGAAGATCCGGTGGCCTTCTTCTTTTTAGATGCCTCGGAGGATTATCAGGGATTGTTGAAGTTGAGAAATTAAGAACTAATGGGTTAAGATCGGTAAGGAGTTTGGAATGAAAAGACGCATATCTGTTTTGGGTTAAATCTGCAACGAATGGGATGTTAAGGTCTTTGTGAATGAGTTTATTTGTAACGTAATAATGAGCATCAAGGATTTTACTTAGGATTTTGGATTGTAAGGATTGGATGCGGGAGGAATTTGATGGTTCGGTAGAGCCCCAGAGCTCAATTCCATATGTCCAAATTGATCTGATTATCACAGTGTATAATAATTTTTTGTAGTGAATGGGAAGTTTAGAACGTTTGTCAAGTAAGTGTTGTAGCAATCGTAATCTACGAGCAGTTTCTTGTCGTTTCAGTCTAGTATGGGGTTTCCAAGTATGCCTCGTGTCAAGATGGAGTCCTGACGAGCGAATCTGTTCGATAGACTTTAGTGGGATATTACAAAAAAGAGTACAGTACAGTAGGGCAGGAGAGTGGAAGCTTACGACGGAGAGTAAAAGTGACCTGATGGGATTTGTTAGGATTTAATTTGATTCTCCAGAGTTTGTGATGCAGTATTAGGGTTATAATATGAAACATTTGTCCGTTATAGAGAAGTGAAAAGTGTAGATGGAGAAAAAAAAATTGTTGGCTGCGGCCGTATTGGAGAGATTCTGTAAAAGAGGATCTTTGTACCTTTATCAAATTGTCTCTTAATAGGTTATTAGATGTTTCCGTATATTATGAAATGTTTTACAGTTAAATATACATTTCCCTTTTAAAAGAATGAGATAGATTTCACATTACCTAATTGGACACCCGCTATTCTCGTTGCCTGGAACTTTCAGCTCTTCAGTGACGACCCGAAGACCAAGCAGATGTCGGCATCTGGATAGCAATTAGACGGAAGGCTTTGATCGGGGCGCGGGAGAGCGACCGCCCGATATGGGAGACCGGCTAGGAATCCCTGGACTCCGGGTCATTTAGTGCTTGTTGCCCGCCGGAGAGGCAACCTACTGCCCATAAACAGGGATCTTTACAGGACCAATATTAATCTTTCCATTCGGACGTAAAAGTTTGATGTGGTATAAATTTTTAGTGTAGTTACATCTAACGGTCAGCCTTGTCAGAAAGGAAATACTTTAAATAAACGATTAATGGCCTATCGCCTTTATTGATTTCATCTCTGCGAACTCGGAAAAAGCATAAATCTCTACCTTTTATTATTTCTATTAATAAAAGAAAAAATGTGGGAGAGCTCAGTGATAAGGCACTGTGCTTCTAACTCCATGGACCTGGGCAGGAATCCGACTGTGGCAGATAATTATTATCTGTTACCTATAGCCTTTGAGTCAGCCCTGTGGGTTCAGAAGGCTCCCGGGATCCACCCAGCCTCATAAAGTTGGTACCCTTAATTGGGTAAAAATCGAGCCAGATAGGTCTAGCAAACGATTCTGATTGGTCTAGCAACACTACTTCCTTGGATTTATGGGTTGTAGCTTTTTAATTTAAATTTAATTTTATATGAATAATTATTAATACAATTAATAATGAATTGTTTATTTGAACAATAAGTTTCGTTTATTGTGTATTTTTATATTATCCGCTGACAATCTCAACATAGTATCAATATATTAAATAAAACTTTCATCTACATATTTCCAGTCCAGGTCTGCTTTATAAACTTCGTCAATTCCTACCCTCTACATATTTCCTTATAATCCGCTCCTACCTCTCTGATAGAACCTTTAAAGTAAATCATAACCTAGCCCAATCTTCTCTCTTTTCTCAATCCGCCGGTGTTCCTCAAGGTAGTATCTTAGGTCCCATTCTTTATACAGTTAATACAGCTGAAATCCCAACCCACCCTAACACTGTCCTGTAAACAACGACTCTACTAATGCTTTTGCTTACTAATACGACAAATTCTACAGACACACATAACTGTGGAACAAAACTGGAGAATCAAAATAAATCCTGACAGATCACCTTTACTCACCGTTTTAAAACTCTACCCTCCTGTCTTACAGTATCCTTTCTAAATACTCCACTAACGCCTGTTGAACAGATTCGAAACTTAGGACTCCATCTTGACAAGAGACTTACTTGGAATCCACACACAAGACTGAAACGACGACAAACTGCTCGTAGATTCCGATTACTACAACACTTACTTGACAAACGGTCTAAACTTCCCATTCACTACTAATTAGTATACACTACGATAATCAGACCAATTTGGTCATATAGAATTGAGATCTGGGGCTCCACCAAACCATCAAATTCCTCCCGCATCCAATCCTTACAATTTTACGTAAAATCCTTGATGCTCCTTATTACGTTACAAATAAACTCATTCATAAAGACCTTAACATTCCATTCGTTGCAGATTTGGCCCAAAACAGATATGCGTCTTTTCATTCCAACCTCCTCACCCATCCTAACCCATTAATTCTTAATCTTTCATCCTTAACAATCTCTAACCTTCTAATTTAAATTAATACTTGAAGTACCACCAATGGGTGGTTCCTTCCCAAGATTTTCAAGTGTACAACATATATAATAACAAAATAAATACAACATATTTACTTATTGTATTTATTATGTGTACAGTTGTAAATGACATTAAATAAATTAAAAAAAAAAAATCATATTTGTCCTTAAATAGATTATATTGATTTCAATAATATTTTCTTTGAATTGTATGAGCTCAGTTGTAAAAATCATTCCATTTGTCCGAAATAAAAAAAAACAACCGACAATAAACCGGTTAGCGAAAAAAAAGAGCAAAAGCAGAATTGTAAAACAAGCTTACAAGATCAATTAAAGGTGTAGTACAGAGAATTACATTAGTTATCCTTAGGGAGACCCGAGGCAAAAAGCGAAGGCTGTCCAACTTATCCAAGGACTTGGAAGGAGCGGGCTCTGAGGACATTACCATTGCGATGAGGACCTGAAGACGTTTGCGTTAATTCCTGAAGTTTTTCAAGATGGCTTCGTCGAGTGCTAAAATAGTCTGCTAACAATTTTTTTATTTATTTATTGATGTTTACTACTGTATTTACATAAATATACATCTAGTAAATTTAATGTAAGTTTATAATGGAGTGACAGTGATAAAAAAAAGCATGTAGAGAAACTACCCATTGATAGCACTCTAATAATTTTCTACAATAGAAGGTCTCGAAGCTGTCTTCATTTCTGGCGCCTCAGAGGATTATGAGGAATGGAAGAGGAACCAAATTTAGAAACTAGTGGGTTTGGCTGGTTCGGGAGTTTATAGTGCAAAGATTGATACCCAGTTCGGGGTAGATCGGTTATGAATGGAACATTAAGGTCTTTGTGGATGATTTTATTTGTGACAAAGTAGGGAGCATTTAGGATTTTAGGAAGGACTTTGGATTGCAATGAATGGATACGAGAGGAATTCGAAGGTTTAGTGGAGCCCCAAAGCTCATCTCCGTATGTCCAGATAGGCCTTATAATAGTCATGTAGATCAGTCTTTTGTAATGGATTTAAGTTAAGACCGTTTGTCTACTAAGTGATGTAATAGTCTGAACTTTGTCATTGAAGATTAAAAATCATTTTTATATATTCCCAACAGAACATAAGTCCTATTTTTTTATTTTTTGCTGTTTTCAAGTAATATTTGCCTAAAAGAGTCTTTCAATTAAAAAAAAATATTTTTTAGATTAATGATTTATTATATGATTGTTTGAGGGTAGTTTATTTCATGATTTAAGGTATGGCCAAAAATATCAGTATTTAGTTAAGAAAATAATGTAATTATTATAAAAACAATACATTTTTTGGCTCCTTGAAAATGGCCTGAGGGCCGAAACGTTGAAGTGTTTTTGAGAATAAAAGTTAAGAATAATTTGGATCAAAATTGTGTATGTAAATAATGAAAAATATTTTTATTTTAAATGATTATTGGCATTACCATATTATTATTATATTTATAAATGCACTTCCCTCATTTTGTGTCCACTCACTAACAATGTGCAAATTCAAGATTGAAGTTAATATTCAAGTAGCTTACTAATAGATGTAGTTTATGGTTATAAATTAACATTTGATGGAATACATAAGGTAATGATTAAAAATGTTTTTATAACAATTACATAAACCATCCTAACCCATTAATCCTTAATCTTACATCCTTAACAATCCCTGATAATCCTTGGAGGCGTCTGAAAAGAAGATGGCCACGGGACCTTCTAATTTAAATTAATGTTTGAAGTACCACCGATGGGTGGTTCCTTCCCAGGATTTTCAAGCGTATATAAAACATACAACATATTTACTTATTGCATTATTTTGTAAAGTTGTAAATTACATTAAATAAATAAAAAAAACAATTACAAGTATATTTTAAACTATTGACAGTTTGACCATCACAGCCACGAAGACTGAATTTGAAAACAATTAATCTGTCCAAAACGTGGTAAAGAGTTTGATACTACCGTTTTATTTAATATATTACTGAAGTAACTAGAAATAATTAAAGTAGTATCACTTGTTAAAGTGAGTAAGTACTAGTAAAATGGCGTTGTAGAAGAAAGTACGTTTAATGGAGTTTTAATTTATCCTGAGCGACTTCTAGTTCCAAGGTTACCATAAACAACACTTGTATCCCAGTTGTTTCTTTACACACCATCTTCATGTGGTTCAGATTTCTTTTCCATTATTTTAGGTTATATAATTAATACCGAACTGGTTTGTGTTTTATGATTTAACAATCAATTTTTAATTTACTATTTATGACTGCAATATATTATCTAATAAGGAGTAGCGAATATTATCATCCATGTTATATTATTCATAATTAGGAATTTCACAGTGTAAAAAACTACGTTTCGGGGCCTTTCCCCATCTTCAGGTATTGTTCAGATTAAAAAAAAATAAATAAAATACAATGTTAGCTAGTACTTATATTAATTGAGCTGATGAATATTATCAAATTTCTAAAACTACCTAGTTCTTTAGTTCTTATCAACATGCCAATATTTTATTATAATAAGGGTATTTATGATCTTTAGTTTAACATGTTAAAGAGTGTTACATGGAGAAATTTAGCATGTTGAAACGATATAACATTTAACATGGTCGATAGTCTGTTACTAGGTCTGATAAATGGAGAATGACGTCACGCAACATTCAAGCTGTAATGTTGTAATGTTTTTGTTTTGGACGTTTTTAAAACTCTGTTAAAGTAATGGATAGTAATAATGAAATTATAGAAGGTTTTAGAAGGAAAAGTTACAACGTTGCCCAAAGATTTCGCTAGGAGCTCCTCTGCGTTTAACACATCGGGCTGCACATGATACTATACTAAAACACTTTTTTCATTTAACTCATCATGAATACTCCTGATATCCCGTTCATGACCTACTTCAACATACAAAATATTAGTATGGTAAGGCCTACAGTATTATTCAACTAATTTTAGAAATTTAATAATGTTTATTAGCAGTTTAATAATATTCCTAAAGATAGGACGATGCCCCCCAAAACGTTGTTTTTGAAACAGTAAAATCCCTTATAAAGGATAATGAAATACGGAACATGTCATCCTGCAAGAGCAGAACTCGCGCTTCCGGGATGGTGTTGAACAATTTTACTTGAAGCTCCATCAGAAACAAGCAAACCTCTTGAAAAGGAAATAAAATATAAATGGCAATATTTGTAGAATGAAAGGCCAAGGAGTAAACAAAAAAATATTAAAAAGGATGTCAAGCCCTGTAGAGAGGAGGTCGTACTGACCAGGCTGAGAATAGGCCCCACGAGGCTCACTCACTCCTATCTTTTTATAAAAGAAACGCCTACGAACTTCCAGTATTGTCACAAAAATTTGCCATATTTTCCAAGAATTCCCATATTTTATTCCAAGAAATTAGTACTCAACGCTCCTCCTATATCCTAGAAAACCTGCAATTCAAATTCTCCGTGCAATCCTGTACTATCAGGTATCTACCCTCCACCTCACCGAACTGCTACGTTTGATAGATCGTATTTTGCCCGAGCTACATATCTCTGGAACTCCATTCCCTCTAACATACGTCATGACCAACCCTTCCCTTGTTTAAATCCCTTATATTTCACTACCTTTTGCTTCACTAATCTGACCCATTATTATAATAGTACAGATATTTTGTAATTAACTTTTTGTTTTGTTTTTATTCAGTCAGTTAGTTTTTTAATTAATCTATTTTTTTATTTTCTCTCTGTATATAAGTTATAATTAAGTGTAGCCACACTGTTTTATGGCCAATAAATGTTATTATAAAATTAAAATTGCCTTTGTAATTGTTCTAAAGGGATCTAGTCCCAGAATAATAAACTATTTTTCATTTCATTTCATATTTCTCATCACACCTCAATAGCTTATGATTACATCGGATATTTCAAAAACCTTCAGAGATGATGATAAAACAATAAAATGAGTATTTCAGTTTTTACAACCAAAAAGTTTACTGACACAAATATAACATCAAGCAGACAAAAAAATAATAATAATACAATTAAAAAATAAATAAATAAACAAAAAACAAACGATACGGAACATGATCTCAATTCTCAAACTCTTTTTACCACGGAAATCTTCGTGAGCTAAAAAGAATTCGTTGCACCCTTGCTGGGTGAACAACATTTCGCAGCATTCTCGTCAAGGTAATAAAAATTAAAAATTTTCAACAATTATCTTTAAATCGATTGAATATGTAGCAAAACAAGAAAGAACATTGGAAAGCGAATGATAAAATGCACTATAAATATGCTATTTTAATTTTAATGTTGTTGTCAATCCTTACAGTCCAAAATCCTTCGTAAAATCCTTAATGCTCCTTACTTTGTCACAAATCAACTCATCCATCAGGACCTCAATGTACCATATGTTGCCGATTTGGCCAGAACCAGATACCGTTCCTTCCATAATAAACTTCTCAACCACCCAAATCCACTTGTTTCTAACCTGGCTTCTCCTTTATTACCTAATAATCCTCCTAGGCGTCCGAAATGAAGATGGCCTCGAGAAATGTTATTTGAGTTCTATCAGTGGGTAGATTCTCCACATTTTTGTATCATGTCACTATGTCATCTACAGCAAATTTACTTGTTGTATATATGTGTATACAGTTATAAATAACAATAAATAAATTACTAAAAAAAATGTTGTTTTTTTGGGGGGGGAGGAGGGAGTGGCATTCATTTGCCTCGGCACCCACTTTGGGAATCGCGCCCTAGCAGATATTAATATTTTTATATATTTTTTTATTACATTTAAGTTACTATTGTGACATGATGCCTGACGACCACGCAGACAATATTCTCTTCGAGTGTCCTGGCGAGAAGACGAGTAGAGGAAGGAAGAGCAGGAGAGATGAGGAAGGTGGAAGAGGAATGCAGGGCAGGTTCCCAGCCCTAGGTAAACATACACCTACCTCTCCCTGCATTTTATGTTTTTATTAGGGCGATTCTATCTCCATCTGGTGAGAGAGTGAGGCCTCAACTCCTTTATCTCTCTCTCTCTCTGCCTCGCTCCCTCCGGAGAGATATATATAATAAGCCCGAACGGTGGACCATCAAGCACCTTTTTATACCCCACTACCTCGGTCATGGCGCCTCGCTTCGAATCAAAGCCGGGTGCCGCTCGCCGTGTAGTTGCGTCCGCTTTGATAGTATCTACTTCATAATTTATTTGTGAGAATGTTCATGATAAACTTTATGACTTGCAGAAATATATACCCAGCAATTTAAATTTTAATAATCCTCAATCGGGGGATATAGATGGGCAAAATTTAATTTTAATAAACATTTAAAAACCGCTATTCATAGTTTTTATTTTATTTTTTATTTTTTTAAAAGTACATTCTGACATGTACTTCAAACATTAGTAATAGAGATAAGAGAGCGCATTCACAGCATATTTACAGAGATGAAAATTTGAAAATCTGTTTCGCTGAATATATGTAGAGATTAATAAATAATTCAAAACACTATCCAATTATAGTCTCAAAACCTTTATTTCTTTTACACGTCCAACGT
>NW_027115366.1:1083062-1092357 GCF_000696795.3 Halyomorpha halys | reverse complement strand
AAATAAAATATATATATACGTAAAAATCCATTTGATCACGCACATTTATATTCCATTAAAATCTAAGAAAAAAATACATATAAAAAATAAATATATGTATATAAAACTCATATATATATATAGTAGTATTACTTATATATAAAGTAATATATAAATAGCGGGTAGCTCAATAGTAAGGCCCTGTGATACTAACTCTAAGGATTCGACTTAAGGGTTCGAATCAGTCTGTTGTTGATAATTATTTTTTTTCAAAGTAGCTGTGAGTCAGCCCCATGGGTTCGGGTGCCCTCTTGGGTTCATGAAGTGAGTAATTAGGGATAAATCTGGCGGTCGATTGTGATTCTGACCAAATTACCTCCTTGTACAGCCGTTAACCTAGTAACAGTACTTCCTAAATAAGTACTGAACTTCTGACTCTTCATGAGTTGTAGCTGTAGAGGTTTATTATATATAATAGAATAAAAATCTGGCCTTCGAGATCAATTCTGACCAAATCACCTCCTTGTTCAACCGTTATTTATACTCTGATAGTCAGATCAATACGGAATTGAGCTTAGGGGCTTCACAATATAATCCAAAATGCTTTGTAAAATCCTTGAGGCTCCTTATTACGTACAAATAAATTCATTCTTAAAGACCTCAACATCCCATTCGTTCTAGATCTACCTCCTTTCATTCCGAAATCCTTACTCATCCAACCGATTATTTCTTAACTTGTCATCCTTAACAATCCTTGATTATGCTACGAGGCATCTGAAAAGAAAAGCCACGGGATCTTCTAATTTGAAGTATCACCATTGAGTGGTTCCAGATTATATGTTCTGAAAAATTTTCAGATTTACTTATTGTATTTTTTGTTTATAAACACAGTTGTAAATTTCAATGAACAAATTAGTAAAAAAATATTTTTTTAAACAGTACTTTTGACTTCTTGCTGTAATTTTTTTTAGTATTTTAAATTTCTTTTAATGCTCCTTACTTTGTCACAAATCAAGTCATCCATCAGGACCTCAATATTCCATATGTTGCCGATTTGGCCAGAACCTTCCTTCCATAATAAACTTCTCAACCACCCAAATCCACTTGTTTCTAACCTTGCATCCTTGCATCCTCTCAAATCTGACCTGGCTTCCCCTTCATTACCTAATAATCCTCCTAGGTGTCTGAAAAGAAGATGGCCTCGAGATCTTCTCCTCTAGAAATGTTATTGGAGTTCTATCAGTGGGTAGATTCTCCACATGTTTTTATCATGTCAATATGTCACCTACAGCAAATTTACTTGTTGTATATATGTGTATACAGTTGTAAATATCAATAAATAAATTATTAAAAAAAAAAAAAAATTCTTAAATATTCTTTATCTTTAGCATACAGATACCTTGATACAGATGGACTTTTTCTTTTTCAATTCAAAGTTTTATTTGTCGAATACCAATTGGAAATTTTTAGCCATGAAGCCTCGAATCTCCCAGATTTCGACAAACAGCTGAGTAAAGACAGGTGAGCTATTAATTTATGTCTCTTTCGAACCTTTAGTTATTTTATATTTATAAGTTACATTCGTATTTATAGCTGGTTTCTTGGAACAATCAGTACAGAGTCCTTCCTTACAGGATGTTTATTGCTATGCAATTTTCAAAGAATGCACCTCCGCGAGGCCACAGTTGCATCCTCATCACAAGCTAAGTTCTCTATGATTGGAATATTCTTCAGCTCTTGCGAAAACTCAGGATCATTAAGTATTCTTGGAGTCTATTTTAGATTTTTAATACGGAAACGGACTCGGGCGCCAGAGAAGCGATTATTTTATCCTAGAAAACAGATCTTGTCTCACAAAGTTGTTTATTCTGATACAGAAGAGAATTGTGAGCATAATGGCAAGGAGCAAGGATAGTAATATGATTAATGATATGATATTATAACAATGTATGGATAATAAACGTAAGATGAACAAAGGAGAAAAAACAGATAACTCGATTTTTTTCAAAAGTTTAATCATACCGAACACTATAATAAAGTAGTTTATTTTTTAAAAAATTATTGAGGAGAAATAACTTCCACAATATAATGTAATATATTCTATATTTTTTATTGTACAACGTTTCAGGACAATTGTCCCATACTCATGCACCTTTACAATCCCAAAATTAAGTTATTCTGATCAACTATTTTTATCTATGCTATATGTGTATGTATATATTTTTTTTAATCATTTATTTACAACTGTATAACATATATACAACAAGTAAATTTGCTGTAGGTGAGATAGTGACATGATACAAACATGTGTAGAATCTACCCATTAATAGAACTCCAATAACATTTATCCCGAGGCCATCTTCTTTTCAGACGCCTAGGAGGATTATTAGGTAATGAAGGAGAAGCCAGGTTAGAAACAAGAGGATTTGGGTGGTTGGTAAGTTTTCCATGGAAGGAACGGTATCTGGTTTTGGCCAAATCGGGAACATATGGAACATTGAGGTCATGATGGATGACTTGATTTGTGACAAAGTAAGGAGCATTAAGGATTTTGGACTGTAAGGATTGGATTCGAGAGGAATTAGATGGTTTAGTGGAGCCCCATAGCTTCACTCCGTATGTCCAGATAGGCCTTATAATGGTCATGTAGATCAGTAGTGTAATGGGTTGGCAATTTAGACCGTTTGTCTAGTAAATGTTGAAATAGTCGAAGTATGTATATTTAAAATTCTTGTAATCATATTTACCGCATATTTGTCATATTTTCAATTTATATATTGAAATCGTGTCACAAACAGACACAAAATATTTAAATACGCATTATGCTGAAATAATAAATAGATAAGCCATATAAATATTTTAAAAATCATGGAAAATATGTAAGAATTAAATGTTCCAATCATAAAAAATCTTAAAAAATTGATGTGGTCCAAAGAGGTAATGTCTAATATGGAGCATTGGTTTGTGCTACAGAAATGGATGAATGCACCAATAGGGAAAGACAATAATTTTAATAATGCAGTGTAAAACTATTTTAACTATGATTATATAGTGTCTGTTTGTGACATGATATCAATATAGAAATTGAAAATATGTGGCATATATGATTACAAGAATTTTAAATATATATGTATAACGTAGATAAAAATTGTTGATAAGAATAACTCGATTTTAGGATTAAAAGATACATGAGTATGGGATAATTGTCCCGAAAAGTTGTACAGGAAGAATATAGAATTGGTGATATTCTATTTAGAAGTTATTTAACTCCAAAATATAATAAAGTCAAAACAACAGAGAAGCAAAACTTCAATATTTTAAAGGGCTAATAGTTTCGAATAATGAAATAATAGAAAGGAAGTATGAAAAATACCTTTGGGAAATTCAAATATTTTCTCAATCACTAACTACTTTAATGCCTCAGAAACAGTAATTTCAAATCAAAATTTATTCACAATACGGCAAATAAATAGTTTATTTCAATAAAACATTGCTAAATAGATATGTTGGGGCGACAGGTAGGTAAAAATAAGATGGCTTCAGGACCTTCTTTTATTTATTTTTTTTAATTGATAGATATTACAATCTGCCACACTATTGTATAGGTAATAGTATAGTATATGTATAGGTAATAGTGGTGAGGATAGTATATTGCTCGGTGGGAGTGTAAACAGAGACCACTCGAATGATAGATTGATGTTCAGCTGTCATTTAAGGTGTCGCTACACTCATATTAAATAAATTTGATGATAACCTAAATTTAGGTCGAAACGTTAGCAAACAATAAATAAATAGTTGATGACTATTTTTTCTTCCTTGTTGATCGCAGCCAGGTCCATTTCCTTCAAAGTCACAGATCTGACATGTCCTACTTTACACGGTATGTTAAATGACCATGTTCATTATGAGAGAGAGAAATGCTTTATTCATCCATGCTGCCCAAATATATCAGGTTGCTACATACACAGCATACTAATCAATCCGTAATCGAACATATATAAATTATATATAATTACATGGTATAATAAAATAGAAAGAAAACAGTTTATTCCACTACAGTTTCCTTTTACAATCAGTATAAGACGACTCTAATTATAAGCTTCGACTTGTTACAAACAGTATATGCAAAAATATTTTCGCAATTATATCTTAGAACTGCTCAAAGATCGCCGACGGACCGCAAAAAACATGTTGGTCACGATTTATCTCTTCATGAGGAAACTTCAGCTATCCATGTCCGTTTGAAAAGTGTCCGTTGTGAAGGGGCCTGAGTTCCTATAGTTCAGATGGGGTCATATGAAAATCGTCCATTAGACCAGGTTTTAGTGTATACATTTACCTAATTATTTTCATTGATTAGTATATATAATAGTGTATTAAAGATAACCATATTTAAGAAAACCATAAAATCATAAGTTCCAATCAGTATAAATAAGATTTCATGTCAGGAGTGCAAGAGTTTGTAGGAGTTACTGTTTCTTGAACACAGATTGTACAAGGAAGTGATTTGTGTAAGCTTACAATTAACGATTAGGTTATCCCCCATTAAGGGTTTCCCCACTTTATAGAGGATAGCTGGGCTAAAAAAATATTCGAATTTTGGGTTAGAAAGATGGATATAAAGTGAAAGAATACCTGTTGAAAGTTACTAAAATTTAAATTTCTTTAGATGGCAATAAGTTATAATATTTTAAAGATACCGAAATTAATCCTTATTAATATTCATATATGAATATATTTTATAAAACTGGAAGAAGATAGTTGACCGTATAAAGTAGATTGTAGGAAGACAGTCCTTGGTACCAACGTTTCGTCCCACTTTGCAAGGTTTCGTCAGGGCTGTCAGATTGTGTTGACATCTCTGTTTCAATCTATAGCCCTGACGAAGCTCTGCAAAAGGAGTGAAACGTTGGTTAACAATAAATAGTTTTTTTTTTACTATTTTGATACCTTTATTGACCGCCACCCGAACTATCTACCTACAATCTACTTCATACGGTAAAGTATCTCTTCCAAAAATAAATACTTATCTGCTTAAGTTAGTAGCACAGTGCCTTATCACTGAGCTATCAAGCTCTCTATACCTTATTGATAGAAAAAATATTGGGAAATGTATTTAAAACATTTTTTCTTACTCCTGTACAACAGATCCGCTACCTTGGACTACATTTGGACAAACGATTAACCTGGAACACAAGACTGAAAAGACAGGAAAATGCACTTCGATTTCGACTATTACAGCACTTACTAGACAAACGGTCTAAACTTCCAACACATTACAAAAGACTGGTCTACATGACTGTAATAAGGCCAATCTTGACATATGGAGTTGAGCTTTGGGGCTCCACTAAACCTTCGAATTCCTCTCGTATCCAATCATTGCAATCCAAAATCCTTCGTTAAATCTTCGATGCTCCTTACTTTGTCACAAATAAAACCATCCATAAAGACCTTAATGTTCCCTATGTAACCGATCTAGCCAGAACCAGATATCACTCCTTCCATTATAAACTCCCTAACCTCTCAAACCCACTAGTTTCTAACCTTGCATCCTCTTCCATTCCTGACAATCCTCCGAGGTTCCTGAAAAGAAGATAGCCACGAGCTAATGTAAAATGTCATTAGAGTGGGTAGTTTCTCTACACGCCTGTAACATTCCAATTTAACTTAGATCAGATTTACTAAGTGTATTCTAGTGTACAGTTGTAAATAGCAATAAATAAATATTAAAAAAAACAAAACAATAAAAGCATTTTTTAACATAAAATTCCTGAATGATCAATTATCTGGTTATTCCTGAACATCTGGCACATTATATTATATACAAAGAAGATTAAATAAATCATTCATTACAAGGTGATAAATACTTTCCCACCAGCGAGATGACATGTGTCTTCGAAGAGATTGTGCAATTCGTAATTATGGGAAATCGGTACCAGGATGTGAGTCCTGTCTTCCCTTCCAACAGCTGATCAACATCTGAGATCCTGTAAATGGAAAAAGAAAACAAAAGAGGGCGTTGCAAAAGTGGCGTTTGAATCAGAAGAGCGCTCCGGCATGAATGAAAGATATAATTAGCAATAACTATTCGAGCTAAGTATAAGCTCTCGCGGAGTGTCCTGTATACGACTTCTCGGAAGGCCGTTTCTTCTCTGCCAAGGCGTCTCACTCACATTAACATTGAATCGGAAATCTGCAAATTGCAGTTAATAGCTGCATTCTTCTGCCAGCTATTATTATTTTCTTCAAACATGAATTTTAACTTACTAAAGATCTTAAACGCTGTGCTACTAACATTCAAGGGTTCGAATCCGACTGTGGCGGATAATTATTTTCTATTTAATTGTAGCTTTGAGTCAACCCTGTGGGTTCTGGAGTCTATCCTCATGAAGTGGGCTCCCGGTAATTGGATAAAAATCTGATGGCCGAGCGTGATTCTGACCAGATCACCTCCTAGCACAACCGTTGGTCTAGTAACAATGTTTCTTACAAAGTACTTATTTCATTACTTATAAAGTACTGTACCACTAACCATTCATGGTTAGTAGTGGTATAGATTTATGTATTTTATTTTAAATCCATCAATTTAGGATTGAATAATGTGAGTAGAAACTAAATTCCCATTTTATAAGCTTATATTGATATGACATATTTAACAATGAAATGATATATATATTTATTTAATGTAATTTACAACTGTACAAAATAATACAATAAGTAAATATGTTGTATGTTTCATATACACTTGAAAATCTTGGGAAGGAAGCACCCATTGGTCTCATGGCCTTCTCCTTTTCAGACGCCTTGGAGCATTATCAGGGATTGTTAAGGATGAAATATTTAGAATTAATGGGTTAGGATGGTTAAGGAGTTTGGAATGAAAAGACGCATATCTGTTTTAGGCCAATTCTGCAACGAATGGGATGTTAAGGTCTTTATGAATGAGTTTGAAATGATACATTAAAATTTAATATTGCTCAATGCTTTTTTATTTTTTGTTATTTGTTTTGGGTGGGCTCCCGAACTCACAGGGCTGACTCACGGCTAGAGTAACAAAATAAATAATTATTTGAAAATGCCAGATTTGAATTCGGGTTCTCGGATTAACGGATTTTAAATCTTGAAATTAGTAAAATAAAATAAAAATAAATATTTACTTATCATCGGTTTACAAGCAGAAATAAGTTAAGATTTTCTAGTTTTGAGTTATTTGGTTTTTCAGTCTAAAATGTTAAAGAGATTAATATCCAATGAATTTATTGATATCATAAAAAGTGAAATTACAATTTCTATAACATTAAGAAGTTTTTTAAATCATAAATATCACAACACTTCAATTTCGGAATGTGTGCATTTCACGTGTAAGCCCGTTGGCTTTACGATATATATATATATATATATACCTGATGTCTAAAATGTTATAAATATTAAACCCATAAAGAATTTATTAATCTCATACAAATTTGCGTATAAAAAGTGAAATTACAAATTCAATAACATTAAACAATTTTTTTTATCATAAATAGATCAAAACTTCAATTTTGTAATTAGTGCATTTCACTTGTAAGCCATCGATATATACCTGATGTCAAAAATGTTAAAAATATTAAACTCATTAATACCATAAAAAATATTAATATTAATATCATAAAAATATTCGTATAAAAAGTGAAATTACAATTTCTATAACATTAAAAAAAATGTATCATAAATAGCTCAGAACTACAATTGGAATTGGTGCATTTCACTTGTAAGCCAAGTGTTATATATTCCCATAAATAAAGAAATTAAAACCACTCTAACCTAATTTAAACTAAATTTAGCCCAATTAGTGCAACTTATGCAGTTTTATGGATTAAAATTCAAATTCGTAATTTTTTTTTAAATTATTTATTTAATGTAATTTACAACTGTACAAAATAATACAATAGGTAAATATGTAGTATATTTCATATACACTTGAAAATCTTGGGAAGGAACCGCCCATTGGTGGTACTTCAAACATTAATTTAAATTAGAAGGTCCCGTGGCCATCTTCTTTTCAGACGCCTCGGAGGATTATCAGGGATTGTTAAGGATGAAAGATTAAGAATTAATGGGTTAGGATGGTTGAGGAGTTTGGAATGAAAAGACGCATATCTGGTTTGGATCAAATCTGCAAAGAATGGGATGTTAAGGTCTTCGTATATGAGTTTATTTGTGACGTAATAAAGAGCATCAAGTATTTTACGTAGGATTTTGGATTGTAAGGATTGGATGCGGGAAGAGTTTGATGGTTTGGTGGAGCCCCAAAGCTCAATTCCATATGTCCAAATTGGTCTGATTATTGTAGTGTATACTAATTTTTTGTAGTGAATAGTAAGTGTTGTAGCAAACGGAATCTACGAGCAGTTTCTTGTCGTTTCAGTCTTGTGTGTGGATTCCAAGTAAGTCTCTTGTCAAGATGGAGTCTTAAGTATCGAATCTGTTCAACAAGCATTAGTGGTGTATTTAGAAAGGATACTGTAGGACAAGAGGGCAGAGGTTTACGACGGAGAGTAAAGGTGATCTGGTGGGAAATCGTAAATTTTAAAGTTTTTTTTTCGTACCTACATACATATATCATATCCCTGTTATATGTATGTATGTATGTATTAAATAAATATAATTATAAATTTTACCTTTTTTTTTCAGAACCCCTTAATCTGAAACAAAACAAGAAAAATAAGAACACATGAATGTATAACTTTCTGATATAGTCCCTTGTAAATACTTTAGCGAGAGCAACATTTTTAGCAGTTTATGTAGATGTAGTGTGATGAGCTGCACTGAATCTTCATGGGGGAACATTTTAGCAAAATAAATTTAACAAAAAAGTTAATTATAAATTTTAACATTTCATTAATTATAAGGCCTATTTGGACATTGGAGTTGAGCTATGGGGTTCCTCTAAACCATCTAATTCCTCTCGAATACAATCCTTACAGTCCAAAATCCTTAATGCTCCTTACTTTGTCACAAATCAAATCGTCCATCTGGACCTCAATGTGCCCTATGTTGCCGATTTGGCCAGAACCATATATCAATCCTTCCATAATAAACTTCCCAACCACCAAAACCAACTCGTTTCTTACCTGGATTCTCCTTCACTACCTAATAATCCTCCTAGACGTATGAAAAGAAGATGGCCTCGAGATCTTCTCCTTTAGAAATGTTTTTGGAGTTCTATAAATGGGTAGATTCTCTACATGTTTTTATCATGTCATAATATCACTTACAGCAAATTTACTTGATGTGTGTATATGTATACAGTTGTAAATATCAATAAATAAGAAAA